>NC_071984.1:3124425-3146910 GCF_026283585.1 Hylaeus volcanicus | reverse complement strand
TCTTGAAATATGTTGGAATATTTCAATATATTGGAATTAAAAAAGAAGAAACATAAAATAATACAACCTAACCTAAAATAATACAATTTAAAAAGAAGAGAACCCCAATATATATTGAAATATTGCTATTTAAAAAGAGAAGAAACATATAACATAAAATAATACAATTTAAGAAGAAGAGAACTGTAATATATTGCAATATTGCAATTTAAAAAGAAGAGAACCCCAATATATTGAAATATTACAATTTAAAATGAAAATACATCGATCATAAATATCTAAAAAAGAAAAGTATCGAGCTCCTGCTCCTACAATACCATATTTATCGTAATCAAGACGACAAAATCTACCACTACACAAAGTTTCAACTGAATGACCCAAAGGTCTTGCGGTCCCCTTCCAGATGTTCACTAAATAAAAAAATAATACAAATATCCGAGGAAACGTACCATAGCTGCCGCCACCCGATCTTTCTCGCAATTAAAAATAAACGTATCGAAAATGGAAACGTGCGCAGCATCCCACACCGTCGTCAGGTACGTTTCCGTGAACTCGAATTGTCCAGGAAATTGTTGAGTTAGTTGCCAGACACAGTCTAAATATAAAAGCAATAGCGGAGCCTGTTGAAATAACCGAATTTTAGAGATCAAGCCTACGGAAAGCGAGCGTTACTTGTAATTCAAGTTGAACCCGCCTTCTCAGACTTCCTCTTGCCAATATGACCTAATCTATCACAAAATGGATGCCCGCCAGCCACCCATTCCTTTTGCATGAGCGACTGGAACCCGTTTATGGTACGAAAGTAAGGGTCCAATAACAGCTGGACTAAGCTCGATACGATGCAACAAATATCTGTGCCAGCACCTTCTGAAAATTCATTCATTTAGTACGATAACCAAACAAATAAAAACAATTCGAAACCATTAACAACTCGATCACCTTGTAAAATAACGGATTTTCCTTCGTCAAGTTTTTCGCAGGCTTTGACAGCTTTTTCCAAGCAGTACGACACACACTTCAACCATTTAGTATTCTCTACTAATGAATAAAAATTATTATCTTGCAGCCAGAATTGCCTGATGTTCTCTGAAACGAGTAAAGTCTGTAAGATATTTCTCAGATATAACCTCAAACATTTATACTCTATACTGTAAAACCTCTGTTATGCGAACAATATTCATTCGACCTGAAGGGTCTGTTGTTTGCGTTTACTTCAAATAGTTTTTAGTATGACATCACCGTAAGCAGATTCGGTTAATAAATACTATGTTTAGATACATACAAACATACAACGCAAGAGAAATATTTAGAATGAAATTTACCTGGAGAGCAAAGATTGGCGAATTTCGCGAAGGCTACAGCTATAAACTTTACGTTAACGTCTTTATTTAACTCTAAAACAACTAGTTCTTTTTGCCGAGGGTGACTCTTGCGAACGTTCTCGAACATGATATTCTCCTGCGTTCTCTTAGCCAACAACGAGAGCTCGGACGTTTTAACTAACGCCGCGCCGTTTGTGCTCGACCAAGACCAGATTGGTGGACGGTTGCCTTGGAAGTGCTTAGCTGCGTCCATTAATTGACTGTCGGTTACGGACGCTGGGACTATTATGTATCGCGATAAACTGTAAACGAATTCGTTATTTTCTCACAGTTTCGTTCGAACCACAGACAGAGATTTAAATGGTACGTAGCATTTACCTACGACAGAGCTTGAAGTCTACGTTAGCTGTAGATAATCTCCAAAATTGTCTAAACTTCTCGTTGCTTATGGTTCTTTCTAGTTCGTTAATCCAGTCAGATATGTCTCGAAATAAGCGAATCGCGTTATTCAGACTGCTATAGTACGCTTCTCTGAAATACAAAGAGACAAATTAGTTTCAGGTACCCCGAATACCAGTTTTGTACATCGTACTGTATATCAACCTGTAATCGTAAGCGAATAATCTGTAGTGTCTGCTGGGAAAAGCGTAATGCAACAGCGCCCTCAGTAGATTGTGTCCCTCTTTGATGGGCGAAAATTTAAAAGAAAAAGACCACGTTCGTAAATTCTAAAATCCATATACACTTTTAGTAACGCATCGCGCAGGTGTCTATATTCCCAATAATATACACGTGAATAATTACTTTACAAATAATAAATATCCCTTTTACTTTAGATGGTACGGTATTGCCAGGTACCAGTCTTCTTTTCTTATCGCCTACTGTTATATAAATATCTTCGATATTCGTCAAACATGTATCCATGTATCCGTACAGATGATTTTGCTGACGAGCCACATCCTGTACGTACAAAAATATTTAGATCCGTCCGATATCGCGCGGAGTACGTGTAACGTTTACTCACCTCTCCGCTCGTATCTTCGGTCGTGATAAATGTGAGCTTAAAATTCGTGACTGATAGAATACCGGACGTCCCTTGCTTCAAATTGCTGACAGGCGAGAACATAAGAACGCTTTGCGCATCAGTGACTAAAATCTCACCGGGTAATAACTTGATATTGTTTTCGGATACAGAATTACGTCGACTAGAACCTAGTGGCTACATACAATTTAAAAAAACATCATTGTAGAGAAAGATGCGAGGGGAGACGCGAACTGAGATCATAGCCGGAAACAAGTTAATTCTGTTTTGGTACAATTTAAAATCGACCGTTGGTAATATAAAATATGTATCGATAAGTAATTTAAAGTAATATTAAATTTATATGGATCTAACGCAATCGTATTTTCTACGTAGACAAAATATTTCCTCTGCGAGTATGTAATGCTCGAGTATGTAATACAGAGTACTGCTTTATCGTCAGTGATGGGCGAAACCATAGGCTTCGAATAAATCTGAGGTCTGCCGATATGTTTGTCTCGTTTCTTCTGTGGAACATTTTCCAAACTTCAGATTTATTTGAAATCTAGGGGTTTGACCATCACTGCTTATCGTTTCATCCAGGTGTGTAGTTAGAATAGAGGTTATGTCGCAATGTTTACATAGGAATTACCTTCATCTCGTGTTCCTCGAGGCCCACGTAACTTATGAAATTGTTGCAGCTTTTGCTTTCCATCGGGAACGTTTGAATGATTGCCGTCGAACGCGTCGAACCAGAACCATAGAAATAATATACCTCGGCGCTCGTGACTCGGCTCAATTTCCTGTTCGATTCATTCTCGCACGATCGTCGGTTACTTATCGCGAGTCGAAGGGTCAGGGCATTTTCGAGTCACGATAAAGCTCACTTCCTTGCCGTGATTGCGATCTCTCCCCTCGTCGAATTCATCCTGAGCGATTTCTCTACGTCTCCTTCCTCGTTCGTAGCTGTCGTGGCCGTGCTCTGTTTGTGTTCATTGCTAGACCTTGAGGTTCGTTCGTCCGCATTCGACACCGTGTAACGTGAATATTATTGTTCGTGGAACGGGAGAATTTTCGTCCGCGTTACACAGACTGCAATTAAATTGACATTTACGAAGGATTCGGGCTGAATAAATCCGATATATTTTTTTTTAATAAGAAGAAAACATGGATCACTATTTACGCATAACTCGGATTTCTCGCGACTGCGGGACGTGCGAGGGGCTCTCTCTGCGAGTTCGACCGAAAACAGGAATTTTTTATTAGTAATTTACGTTGCGCTTTGGAAATTATTCGTGTTATAACGAATTGGAAATGATTACTGTGCGGTAAACACCGCCGCCATCTTGGAGGGAGTCTCGAAGCGACGGCTGATTGGCTGAATCTAGCGACGCGCTCCCATTGGTTCCGCTCTGTGACGTCAGAGTCTGCGCATGCGCGTCGGGAAAAACTAACAGTGCTGTATCTACAAGAAACATAGCCCTATTTTCACGTAAAAAAATTTCCATTGCGCTTTGGAAATTATTCGTGTTATAACGAATTGGAAATGATTACCGTACGGTAAACACCGCCGCCATCTTGGAGGGAGTCTTGAAGCGACGCCTGATTGGCTGAATCTCGCGACGCGCTCCCATTGGTTCCCCATTGGAAAAGCTAACAGTGCTGTATCTATAAGAAACACAGCCCTATTTGCACATAAAAAAAGTAATTTTAAATTATTTAAATTGAAAAAGCACCTATAACTTTGCAACGTACCACTATTTTTTTTTCTTTTACTTTTTCTGTTTTAAATCGGAAAATGATACAATTTCTGTTGTGTATTGTAATTCTAGTAATTTGTATACGTGTGGCAACGATATTGACGACCATTAATATTGTATATTAAATTCCACGTTTTACAAGGTTCGCTTAGTAAATAAAATATATTTCTGTATTATTGTAATTATAATATACAGGATGTCCTAGAATTAAGAAAAACCACCGACCAATCACAGCGCCCGAGTAGCATGGGCTCTTAGATGCCCCAAAAAATGATGGACGTAAAGAAGATAAAAAAAAGATAAGAACTGCATGATTTAATAGTTAAAGAAAGATGTTGGAGTAGAACAGAGATATTATTTTTTAGAATTACTTCTGATAATTTTATAAATTTGATTGGTTGAATCTAAAGGCGCGTTGCGATTGGTCCGTTCCTCAACGCGCGTTGCTTCGAACTCACGCATGCGCACTACATCGAGCGCCAGGAAAGTACCTAGTACGAGCACAAACTGGCGCCTTGGTCGCCCCAAGGAACGTTGGATGTAAAAAGAATTGTAATCGCCCATCGTTGATTAGGTTTACTGCAAGATTTAATAGTTAGAATAAGAAAGATGTTGAAGTAGAACAGAGATATTGTTTTTTAGAACTTGAACTAGTAGTGGTAGAGAAGAAAACACGAAATTTGGAAGAGTACAAATAATAAATAATTATTAAATAATGCCAAAAATAATCATTCGCTTATAAAGTATGCTACCAATGTTTGTGTACAAATACAATAAAATTCTTTCATTTTAATCCCTACATAACACTGTAATTATTATTATTTTAATAATTAAGTAACGACGCTCAAGTTCGAACCGTGCCTTCTATCTACCAAATGTGCCCCAGCAATTTCTGAAAATTCTTCTCTTTGGAGAAGATTATAAGCAAGGGAAAGCATATTCAACGCTTTGTTATGAACAAAAGGAAGACCGCTGGAAAATAAATCGTGGCCCAATTCCAAGCACGTGCCAAAATCGTACTCGTCAGCTGCGATCGTTGCCAATCTTATTACTTCCTCTATCTTCGATATCGATATCTTCTTTGCTTCAGATGTTGAAGCATTCTCTATCTGTTCCAATATTTGTTCCAATTCATCTATAATGTGCAGAATTAATCGAATCGTAATTACAAAGGAACATTTTCGATGCTTTCTTTACAGTAAATTAAATGAAATTCTTTCTTAATACAAAGTTTCTTTTTTCCAGAACTAGTAGATCGCAATTCAGTGCTTCAAAGCTAATTGTAAACAGAATTTCATAATAATAACTTACGATCAGTCACTGCCAACTTTCTGTATCCCACTTCAGTCTTCCTATCATACGGAACCACAATACCAGCCTTATGGAAAGTCTTCGCGACAACCTTCTTTTCTCTAGCCTGCATATTACTCGTCTGCTTGTCCAATGCTATATTCTTTTCTCTGGCGTACCTCTTTAGTTTTTGCTGCAGCAGTGTTATGCTCATCTTCTTAAATGGATTGGCCTGTTTCAGTTTTTCTGCTATAAACCAGCTGTAATATAAGTTGCAAATTACAAATGCATACAAAAATTTTGTACAAAACTTTTGAGGACTTATGTACTTACTCCAGCATCCCAAATAAATTTTCTGCGACAGGTGCAATTGTGCAATTTACATTTTCTTTGTTCATAGCTACGAATACAGGCATCTTGGAGGGTTCATCCCTCCAGTAACCGAAATGCAGTCCATCTTTATCGTCGACTTTGACGACAGTCTGCAAGAAATGATGCGAATGATACATATTATTTAAATGGCAAAGGAAAGAATTATCTTACTTGAAATTCAGGTGGGTCGTAATAATATCTCCAATGCCTCAACAGTGTCTTTTTGTCGCAGACTTTAAGATTGAAAAATTTCTTTTCGAAAACATCGTAAGGACCCACGAGTTGCAAGTGAATATCCTTCAACGCGTTCAGTGGATCGTCTTTGGAAATGCTCTGAAGAAATTCAAAAAACTGAAAAAAATCTTCTGGCATTTCGGTTAGAAACAGATGGGAAATAACTGTTTGCGCATCGGGTGGAAGTAATGTGCCACTTTCGATGTTAACATTGCAATCTTTTAATAATGATGCTATGGTAATGCAATCGATCGAACTTTTTATAGATTCTAGGGCTTGGGTACTTGATTCATCTTCTACGATTTCGCTATTTTCTTTATCGTTATTCACGGTATTGTTAGCAGTATGTTCTATGTCTTTGTCGGCTGAGCTTTCATCGATTATGCTATCGCATCTCTTTTGAAATTTTTTCTCTGGAGAAGGACTCGTTCCATTCTCGCTTCTCTCTTTCCTCTTACTTGGCTCTTTTCTTTTTTGTGTGCGTTTTACAATCTTCTGCTGAAAGTTTTCAAAGCATTAAAGAGGAAACTCTAAACTATAACGTTGCAAATGAGATAGGAATATGAATTCGTACTGTGTCTTTCGCAGGTGGATGTTTGTACGTTTTGTGATGAATAGGATTCTTCTGATAACACTTGACTCCGAATCGACAGGGAATACGTGGATCTTCTTGATAAGCTTTGTACTGTTCTTGCTCGCTGTCCATTTTTTTTATTAGATTTCGCAGGCAACGACGTAATATAAAAGTAATAGGTTATGGGAAAAGAAATGAAACTTCTCTCATAGCATCGTTATTCAAAATACGTATCGATGATCGTAATAGTACCACGAACGAGATAACGTGAAATATAGATGTGGTGGAATGTATAATTATACAAGTGTATCGTCCGTTTACATGGATTTATCAAAGAAAAGGTTAGGTACAAAATAGTAGGTGAAGGAAGGCTACCACTCACGGAGCCGCTCAGTGAGCTGCTGAGCTAGTAACAGTAGGCCTCAATTTTCATCAACGCCTCAAGATGGCGCCACTAGGTAATGAAAAGTAATTATTGTTAAACTAAATAAACATTCATTGCAATGGAAAATTTGGCACAAATACTGATATATTGTAGCGATATGGACCTTAGAATCGTGTGAATTATGCGTTTATAACAAAATAAAGATTAATTTATTTAAAGCTTCCGTGGCGCCATCTAGCGGTGAAACGTTCAGGCTTATTTTCACTACATATTTGGGCGTTTTCCCGTCGACGGCGCCACTGGTTTCAAAACCCGCTCACTGAGCTGCAAAGTGAGCGGTGACTTTCTTGGATGCACACGCTCTGTCTGATGTATATTTTGATTTTTTTCGATACATAATAAAGTCGCGTAGCCGCATAGTTTGACAGGTTTCACCCGCTGTAGGATAACAGACGTATCGAGGACAGAGAGCGAGCCCTTCAAATCGGATAATTTTATTATGGAGACCGACAGGCGATCGGATTTGTACGACGAATGGAAAAGACGGGTAAATTGTACAATTCACGATGACTATGTCACAATTCACGATAGCACATGCCGCAAATGATTGAAATTTCATTTGGGCCTAAACGAGTGCAACGTTACTCGAATTATCTATCAATTATTTACCAGACTTCTTAAATATATATATATATATATATATAAATATAATATATATATATATATATATATTATAATATTAACTGAATTACCACAATTCTTTCTTATCACAACTACAGTCAATGATTAACTTAAGACGTAAAATAATTGCGTAAAAAGAATTCGGTTTACTTTGCAGGCCTTCCTGGGTCCGCTTCCCCAAGGATTCCTGGGCGTAGAAGAGCGCAATGCCCAACAGCAACAGGAAGCAGCGGATCAGCAAGCTGCGCTTGCCCTCCATCAACTGCAGATGCAAAGCATGCCAGGAATGCACGAACAGCACGTCGGCAGACTTAGTATAACAATCGCTCAGGTACGTTTGACGCTTCCATCCTCGCGTATGCGTTCAAGTTTAGTTTCACAGAGCGATGTTACTTGTATTTTGTAATAACATTCTATTCGTAATTTCAAAAAGACACTTCCTATAGGCTAAACTAGTGAAAAACTATGGAATGACAAGGATGGATCCTTACGTAAGGATGAGAGTGGGCCACGCAATTTACGAGACGCACACATGCTCTAATGGAGCAAAGAATCCGCATTGGAACAAAGTCATCCAATGGTATACATTTTAAATAATAAAAAGATACACGTCGTATATCATATATATCTTCGAACATGTTTAATTATCGTGCATATTTCTTTATTATTTCAGCTATCTGCCACCAGGAGTTACGCAGATATATGTTGAAATTTACGACGAGTGTTCTTTTGTGATGGACGAGTTAATCGCATGGGGCCACATAGATATCCCACCTCAAGTTCTTCAAAAAGGAGAAACACACGAAGATTGGTACATGCTCAGTGGGAAACAGGGAGACAATCAAGAAGGGATGATAAATCTAGTTTTTAGTTACACGGTAAAGGTTGTCGATGACACATTACACAGAGACGCTATGTACTTTGTTAATATTTCATCCATGGAACTGATTGTACAATATTGTTATAGACAAAGTGCCATCCATACATGAGTGCACCCCCAGTCATGATGGTTCCCTCTTCAACAATGTTTGGTGCAACGCCATATGCACCAGTGAATGTCTACACAGCACCACCTGCAGCTGCGGTACCTCCTGTTCCCAGTTCTATGCCAAACGCTGAGGTCGAATTAAAACAGGTAACGTACAAAATTCTTGTTATTAAACTGGGGATGTATATACATTTACAGGAAATTCGAATGAAATGCACACAGTATGCAAGAGTATAAAACAATAGTAAAGTTTATGTTATAATACTTCCAGAGCAAAATAGATTCCTATTCAGGTTCAATTTTTGTATATTCGTCTGCAAAGATTTTATTTTGCGTAAAAATCCCCGGTTCACTTATGCATACAGTATTTAAAAAACATTTCGTATCGATTGCAAGTATACTATTTTTCGTTTGCAGATCTCAGAAATGTTTCCAAACGTGGACAAGGAGGTGATCAGATCAGTCTACGACGCGAATCATGGGAAAAAAGACGTGACCATAAATTCGCTACTTCAAATGTGCGAATAAGCGATCTTTTTTTTTTATAAATTATCATATTTAATTCCAAAGGCCGTATTTGTATTTTCCGCTATGCTGTATTTCTTTCGAAGTGTAATATATCTGCGAACTGTCGCCATGCATTTTATGGTATTTTAATATTTGGGAACTCCGACGAGGAAGATCCACGAAAACGTATTTGGGCAGGGAAATATATATATTTTCTAAGAAAAAAAAAGAAAAAAAATATATCACTTCGATGTTTCGTGTATTTATTGATCCTTTACGTCTTTGTGATACGCAGGATGTTCTGCGTAGATCATTGGAGTTAATTAGGTTCGCGTATAAAATTAAAAAAATATATTTAATATATTATTATATTATATTAAAATAATATATTATAATAAAACGTTTATCGATGTGTCACGTTAATAATTAAAATTGTTACAAAATTGAATATTTTATTTGTTCCACATACTCGTACCAACCATCGGAGGACATCCTATGTATAACCATGCATGAACGTTTTTTTATAATTACAAACGAAACTTTATAAAATTATACGGTTCGTATCAAATTTCTTTTGGATTTTATTCTTTATAAAAAAAAGACTGTACAGAAAAATTTAACGCGTACTAAAATTACCTCTTACATCCAAGAACATAAAAAAATAAACTGACATGTTTTTAAGTATAAAATTATTATAAAAACGCTAATATCCCGAGTACCTCCTGTTGCTTTGTTTTGCTACACTGGAAGCGTATTCGTTGAATTATAATTTTTCTTTATAATTTTAATTATAATAATATAATATTGTTCACCTTTTGCTCCACAGCAAATGCGAATTCTAAATCTTATATATATCACTTTTAACGGTGAGTCAGTCCGAGTTAAATTTATTACATTTTCCATTTCCCCTTCTTACCATATTAACAATATATCATTGTTAACGTTATCTACAGCCCAAAACAATAACTTGTACCAATATTAAAAAAATACATAAATAATAATTTAACAAGCTAGCGCGACCAAATGTAAAAGTATGTGCTCTGCCAATGTGGCAGATACTTTTTCATTGGTTCCGCTATGAATTTAGCGAAAGGCACTGTAGTAGACAACGCAGTGAGAGCTGCATTTATTCTGTCACGGGTGCATTTATCGTAAAATGGAGATCTTAATATATAAAGCAGCAAAGCTAGCTTCCGCTTATTCAGTTCTTCTTCTTCTTCTTTGCTGAACGATTCACGGTTTGTTTTATCGTTAAATACGTTTAAACTGAAAGAGAAAATTGCATTGTACCCTGTTCCACTATATTACTTGAGTTTTTATTGTATTAATCAGTAATTTTATTTACCTAAGTAAATCAATAGCAAAGGACAACAACCACGGCGCCCACTGTTTCTCACCAGTGACGGATACGCATCCCAAATGGAATAATGGTTTCATAATATAAAGACTCTAAAAATATATTGATAGAAACAATAAAACATTTAACTTGATAACAATTCATGATTTACTATACAGCGTTATACATACCTCTGCTATAATGAATTTCTTTTCTGATACAGTGGAAGCATTTAGATTATCACTTTCACTGGGGACAGAAGGCAACCGTTCCCATGTTCGTGCCTGTAAAGAATTGGTGCCCCTTATACTTCTGACGATGGTGCCGGATCGCTTCAGCATGAATCCATTCTTCAATTTCTCTTCGTTAGATTTGATTAACATATCTCTGTTGAGCGGTTGTATCGGAGGACATTTCACCATGCGTTCTTTGTAGACGTGTATTACCAAGAGACGCAACACAGTCCTAACAATAAGTTACACGTATATACTATACAAATGTACTAATTTTTTGGCGATGTATATGAATATCATTGAAGGATTAGCGTAATATATATTGTATTTAAAATATTATCGACTCACTTGAATATTTGTATCGCTGTGATTACGAACCACCTGCCGCTGGGTCCCCACAATTTCTTAGCAGAGATTTCGAACAGTGTCTCTGTATACTCCACGACAGTCAGCCAAATTTTAAGCTTCGACTCGAATTGGGGAAACTTTAAATGCATGCATCTGCCGCTGCACATTAGCAAGTCGTTGAAGAGAACAACTAGGTTCGAGAATGAGTAGATAAACTCTGATGTAAACGTAGAATTGTTCAGGGAACCTGGAAAACAATTTTATTTAGAAATAATCGCAGGAGAAATGTAATATTGAGAAAGAATTGCTCTAACCAGCTGTAAAGTAAGACAAACACTGAACAGTTTTCTCTAAGTCTGCCAATAATTGTGGATTTTCTATGACCCATTTTTTATAGGGTTCGATGAGTTTTAAAACAGAAGAATTCACTTTGTCGAGCACCATTTTGATATTTTTGAACAATTTAAATGAAGTTGACAATCATCACTCGATCACTGTTAACCTTTGAAAAATCAACAGGTGACGTCTGGGGATATCTAGGGATGTCTAGTGATATAGATTTATTAGCGCTGTTTTCAATAAATTCTTCCATGTTAGGTTTATGTAAGAGAAAAAGGACGTATATGTATTAAAAATTTATTAGTTTATTTAAAATGAAGCTACTTTTAGGAAAAATACAATTACGTTACGTTTATTGCACAGCCATAGAAATATAGTGTTACTATATTTAGCTTCCATTCGCGCATGCGCGTTGAAAAAAGCTGAGCGCACAAAGCATACAGGATCCCAAAAATGTTGGAGGTCCTTGAAAGGGTGGTTCGAGGGGTTATTTGAAACAACTTTTTCCTGAGAGAAAATGTTATCCGAGGCTTCGCTGAGGAGATATTAACGGAAAACCCTGACCAATCAGAGCGCGAGACAGCCGCGCTCCCCGACCAATCAGAGCGCGAGTATGCCAATAGAGCGCCCGCGGTAGCGTATCAGCGCGGCCGCTTGGCGCGTTCTGACTCGCGCTCTGATTGGTCGGGGAGCACGGCCGCCTCGAGCTCTGATTGGTCGACGTTTTCCCTTAATATCTCCTTAAGGAAGCCTCGGTCAACATTTTCGCTAAGGAAAAAGTTGTTTCAAATCACCCCCCGAACCGCCCCTTTCAGGACCTCCAACATTTTTGGGACACCTTGTATATGACGAAGGCTCAATGTATTTCCAATTCTTTTATAATTTTATTATTTTTTAGGGCGACCAAGGGCGCCAGTTTTATAATCGTATTTGATACACTCCTGATGCAAAAGATAGTGCGCATGCGTAAACATCTCTTTTCGCGCCATATTTCTCGAAAGTGTCATTAAAATTTACAAACAACGTTTATTATTTGTTTATTATCCGATCTCTATTTTTAGTTTCCTTGCAAACCATGAACAACGATGATTTAATTTCATCGAATGGCTGTACCGAAGAATTGAATAACAAAACGAAAGAAAAAAATGGAACGACTCACGTTGAAAGTGAAAAACCGCACGAGGAATACCAGTATTTAGATTTAATTAGGAAAATCATTAATGAGGGAGCGAACAGAAGTGACCGTACTGGCGTGGGCACGCTGTCCCTTTTTGGAACTCAAATGCGTTTTAGTTTAAGAGACAGTAAGAACTTTCTCATAAACAATTCACACAATAATTTATATAATAATTAGTACCTGTTTTGTAAGGGCTAATACGACTATTTCTGTATTCTTATACCCTGCATACTGATTTAATACGTACAGAAAAATATATTCGATGTCCCCGTATAAATACAATGATAAACGATTAATATTATCTACCATTTTAGATACATTTCCATTAATAACTACCAAGCGGGTGTTTTGGAGAGGAGTTGTAGAAGAATTGTTATGGTTTATAAAGGGATCAACGAATGCTAAAGAACTCTCAGAGAAAAATGTTCATATTTGGGATGCCAACAGCTCTCGCGCGTTCTTAGATTCTTGTGGCCTCACCGATAGAGAAGAAGGAGATTTAGGACCAGTTTATGGATTTCAGTGGAGACACTTTGGTGCAAAATACACAAACATGCGCGCCGATTACAAAGAACAAGGTAAATCGTCGCGTGTTGTATCTGAAATTAACGATATCTTAATACATCTTTCATCTGTGCAGGCATCGATCAATTACAAGACGTAATACACCAAATAAAAAATTCTCCCGATAGCAGGAGAATAATAATGTCTGCGTGGAACCCAACCGACATTCCACAAATGGCCTTACCTCCTTGCCATTGTCTTGTACAATTCTATGTAAACAAAGACGAACTGTCCTGTCAGCTTTATCAAAGAAGCGCAGATATGGGTCTCGGAGTGCCATTCAACATAGCATCCTACTCTCTGTTGACTTGTATGTTGGCTCATATCACAAACTTAAAGGTGAGTCTCCACGAAAGTAGTCTGAATTTTTAACAGAAACTTGTATTTCCTCTTTTATTCTCAGCCAGGTGAATTTGTACATACAATGGGCGACTGTCACGTGTACCTTAATCATGTATCCGCGCTCAAGGAACAACTAAAACGCACACCGAAACCATTCCCACGTTTAAAGATAGTTAGGAACGTTCAGAACGTCGACGATTTCGTAGCGGAGGATTTTGAACTGCTTGGGTACGAACCGCATGGAAAACTCTCGATGGCGATGGCTGTTTAAGAGCAAGTTAAGACATTTAAGCAAACGTAGATTACGTCGACGCGTTATACGTTTTCTTTAACAAAAAACAAAAAAAAAAAAAAAAAAAAATTTTAACCGTTGAGAAAGTAAGTATACCATTTGAATTGGCGAATTAATGAAATTCACTGTGTATTATAATTTCTAACTGTATCTATACTTTATTTCCTAATAAAAATTATGTTTTTAATAAACTCGTATCTTAGTAATTGTACGTGTATGTGTTTGTGTGTCGTGTGTGTATGTGTAGGATGTTCTACTACTGGTTTGAGAAATGTTGGGTGACTCTGTAAGCTGTAACACGATGTGAAATCATGAAAATTCCTGCAACACTCTCAGCGATTAATAACTTTGGAACTAAACCCTCAACATAATAATTTTTTTCCTGCGACCTGTGAACTTTCTCATTCCAGTAGCTTAACATCCTGTATATACGTATGCATATATGTATAATATACATATGTGTACATATATGTACGTATATAGGTTCTCTCATTTTAACTTGGTCTTTGTAATAACTCGAAAACATGGAATTTTAGCAAAAAAAAATGTTTCAGACAAAAGTTTTATGGTTCAGAGGGGACCAGAAATGATCAATTCGACTCTACTTGTAATATTTCTTCATGGCGGCCATTGTTTTTTAAATGGAAGTAGATTTTTTGGTCCAATGCAAATTGTAGCTGGTATCGAGATGAAGACAATGGTTCTTGTTTTTGTTTTTTATTCGGATCTGTTTTGTTATTTTTCAAATTCAATGTGTATGTGTGTGTGTGTGTGTAGCAGAAATAAGGATTCTGTTGCGTGTGTGTGACACGTGCACACAAATTGAATTTAAAAAATAACAAACTTTAAATCGCTGTAACACAGTCAAAAATAATCCAAATGAAAAAAAAAAAGTCGACTTTGATTTTTGAAAAATGGGCGCTACGAACAAGTACCGTAAGTGGTGCCATCTATAATCGAATTGATAACTCCATCTTGTGGCCCCCTTGGAAGCTAAAAAACTTTTGTTTCAAATGTTTCGTACTAAAACTCTGTTTTCGAGTTATCACGGTGTCCAAGTTAAAATGGGACAACATGCGTATATCTACGTATATGTATATATGTATATTTATATATTTATATTTCAATTTCTTTTTTTTCAGTACCGGTCTCGAATTAGTCCATACATGTCCGTTACAGGCTTAAGTTACGCACAAATCATACAATCATAACTATTCCACCACGTTTCTAATCGTCGAGAGAGGAAGAAATACGTTTATCGACGTAACCGACAAGCATGGACGTTTAAAGGCCTTAAACAACTTTCAAATCTAACAAAATTACGTTATTTCTATACAGTTTTAAAATCCAGCACTTCCTTAAATCATGTAAACATCTGTTGGGAATTATCGTTTGTCTTGAATCGCTAGTGGAACGAATCGTTTCTATCATTTAAAGCGGTATACCTTAAAATGAATCCCTCCTGCTCGATGTAAAGTAACTGACAGCGTTTAAAACAAAGAAAAGAAAAAAAAAATAGGACGAAATTTAGGGGAAGTCTCTGGATATCGGGGGCTAGCACATCTGTACATCGTTAGACTGTGAAGTACTTAATTGATGCAGTTGTTGAGTAACTGCCAGGGTGCCACATTCGCTAACAGTGATGATCACCCAAATGATGTCTAAAGAAAAAAATAAATCTGTAAGGAAAAGGTCTGCGATGTATAAAAGATGAGAAAGAGAATTGTACGTACCCCCAAAATAGGAACCCGTTGATGTCATCATTCTCCATTTACTCTGGTACACGCCGGTGACAGAGGGACTGGTGAGGTCCACGCTTATCTCAGTCGTTTCTTTGGGGCCTAAAGACGGAACCGGTACCCGCGTGCATTCTCCCATTTGCACCCCTCCTGTATGTTGCAGACAAATCTCAGCAGGCCATGCCTCTGTGCCGCTGTTTTGTACGTGCCATGATTTTCGAAATTTAGTGTTAGGTGGCACCGATTCCCCTTCGCCTATAGTGCTGTCGCATATCAGGGCCATACAGGGGAACTTGAAGGGAGACTCGAAGTCAAAGTAACTACATATAGCTGCTTGAAGGTTCCTGCAATCGTTTGAGAATTATTTTCAAGAGGATCAGGTTCAGATCGGATAGTTACGTAGATAAAATAGGTGTTTGCAGAAGAAACGTAGTGGTAGATATTCTCTTTGCAGGGACGAAGCTATTGGGTTGCCTTTGTTAGAAACTGACTAGGTTTATAGCAGGATCAATTTTCCTATCGATGCCAGTAATTTATTTGAATGATGGCAAAAGGGGCAAAAAGATTGAACAAATGACAGAAACTGAAGAAGAAGAACATAGCAGTCAGGAAAGCTCGACAAAAAAGAGACTCTTTCAAACTCTAATCCCGTTGGAGTAGGCCAAGCGAAGATTCCAAAAAAGAGAAAGTAGGTTCCATATAATCTAGCCATGATTAGAATTGTTGCATCTCGATACTAGAGTTCTCCTCCAACCAGTGTGTCTGTTAAGCATAACGTCTGCAAACTATGGCCTTAAACAATGCGATACGCCACGTTTAACAAATACTGTGCAACGTTGACAAGCCAGAAAAGTGGCTCGCTGAGTCACCTACGTCTCATTTATTCCTATGCTTGTCGAAAGCTGCTAAAATATCGAACAAACAAACACTTTAGTAAAATTCGTTATTTGTAGACCTAGCACAAGCTGTCATTCAGCAAAGGATCATACCACTACGTAAACATGGCGACGTTAGGGTTAGGTCAGAGGGAAACTCGTTGGTAGGAAGTGTTTACAATAAAGGTGATATCATACCAGTTGTTCATATCGAGGAAGAACGTAGCGGTGGCTTCGTTCAGCTGGCTGCCAGCCAGCAGCCTCTGCAGCTGCTTCACCAGATCGTCTTTATCGGTGGTGCCTAGACAGCTGAACTGGCGCAACAAATGCTGGTCCAAGTCGTTGTCCACATTCATGATGCGTCCTCGTTTCCGCGACCGTTCAGTGCCCCATGTAACGCAACTGTCAATCAAAGCACAGCCTCGTAAACACGTCCTCTGGATCGTCCCGATCTTTAACTGCAAATTTTAAATGTCATTCTTCGTGACGTTCATCCGTGCGCAGCGGGTGCATGCATCCATGGTACACTCCGCGCGAGAAGCACGCGAAACCCCGAGATCGCTTATGTACAGTCCGTACAGTAGAGTACGGCACGGACGTAGCGCGGTATAGAGCGATATAGAGAAGGACAGGACGGTCCGACGAGACGAAGGACAGAGATATGGCAACGGTGCACCTCTCTTCGTCGCGCAACGCGCGATAGACGGGGAATAGGGTTAGGGCGGTGGGGACTACTCTCTTCAGTGCTGGTTCTAGCAATATTGGCGCCCTGGCAATATTATGGGGTTACAATGTTTATGAGAAAAGGACAAGGCGGTTGGATTGTAAAAATTGTTAAACTGCGTAGCATAGAAGAGACAACGAGAAAAGTAAGATAAATGTAAATTAAAATAAAATAAAAGTTATTCCATGTCGCGTATCGGCAGTACCGGTTTTAGCAATATTGGCGCCCTGGGCAGATTATCGTGGCGTGGGGTTACAATTTTCAAGAAATAGGGACAAGGTAATAATATCAAACTGTGTACAGGGTGTCCCGAAAATGTTGTAACACCTTGAAAGAGGTGATTCGGGAGGTGATTTGAAACAACTTTTTCCTTAGCAAAAATCTTGTCCGAGACTTAGTTGAGGAGATATTAACGGAAAACGCTGACCAATCAGAGCGCGAGGCGGCCACGCTCCCCGACCAATCAGAGCGCAAGTATGCCAATGGAGCGTCCGCGGTAGCGTATCAGCGCGGCCGCTTGGCGCGTTCTGACTCGCGCTCTGATTGGTCGGGGAGCGCGACCGTCTCGCACTCTGATTGGTCGACGTTTTCTGTACTATCTCCTTAACTTCAAAGTTTGTGAATTTTATTTAAATTCTTTTCCTTTGATCTTTAACTTTCGGAATTAATTTTTTTAGTCCTTTAGTGAGAGATACTGGCATCCATATACAGGGTGTCCCATAAATGTTGGAGTTCCATGAATTTTAGAATTTTTCCAACATTGATGGCGCACGCCCCTGAAAATTATTACCAAAAATCTTTCTTTTACTTTCAGGAGAGTAGGTTTTCACTTTACGGAAAAACTTTCTATACGATTTTCGTAGTGTTCCCTAAGATCTACAAGGAAAAAAAGTTTAAAAATATTCATTATTGAGGGAGTAGTTAGTAGGTTTCTTTTCGCTCCTCACCATCAACAGAGAACCCCTTCCAAGCGTCACTGTGCGACAAGGACATATACACTCTCTCTACTCGCTCTCTTACTAATCTCGCCGGAAGCTTCTCTTATCGAGCACGCGCGTCTATCTCGCTGTACGTCTATGATCGAATCCGAGCGTTTTCCGTTCTCTTTGTGACGCGTTGTCACCTTGACCTTGCGCGCGTCGCGGAGACCAAGTTTTTGCAGCTGATAAACTGATATGCACACGGGGGAGAGGAGAACGCTCGCAAAATCGATTAGTCCGCTTGCCTGCATTCCGTGCGTTTACCCAGCTCTTCTCGAACAATATGTGCAGTTTTTCCAATGATTTATAGAGAAATATAATATTTAATATGAAGCTATGTTTTATAATTTTGATTTTGCTTTCTGTAGAAAGATTGACTGTTCTTCTTCTTTATTTGTATATAAAGATTCAATTTTGGAAACGATTGGAATTGTTTTAAATTGAATTGAAAATGTCTTATACCGAAAATTCATCGCTCCAATTAATACGAATGCTTTTTATATAAAAAAATAAGGATAAATTCCTCTTTAATGTCAGTATCATTGTTAATGTCAGAGGTAATATTTCAAATATTCCCGCGCTTTATACCGATACCCCTTTCTTTCCTTCCTTACCGACTGATGGATAACGTAATTTAATATCAAAGAGAAATTAAGGAAGAGTTTCACCTATCGAAATGTTATTTTTTTCACTTCTTTCCAAAACGATCTCACAATCTTGTTCAAAATGAAATAAAAGAATTCCCATGGAGCATAATAATTACTATCACTTTCTGTTCCAAGTAAAAATTATTTTTTGATATATAACAAATTCATTCCGACAGAAAGGCAAGTCCGAAATCCATCACGTTTACTGCTAAATTACTCTACGCTTTGACTACACGTCTACTTCAAAAGACGAAGACTTCGTGAAACTGAAGTCAACTAAAGTGAACGTGAGTGAACGCAATTCCACGAACTCCTCGTAACGAGAGTCACGTCTTCCCTCTTGTATCCTCTGGCGCGCTCTGCGCAGCTCTGCGCCATCCAAGCGTTTATATACGCCTCCGCAGGCGTTCCCGCGCATGCACAGCTGTCATCCCCTCCACCGCCGGGCGGCGCAGCAGCTGCGCGCGCAGCGCGCCGCGTAACACTTGAAATACGAATCAGAAGACAATCGCGCTCCGAAGTTGATTCGCGTAGATGTTCCCAAAACGTCGGGGTGATACCATTTACAAAGTTCGACCGCGCACGAAAGCATCAATCGGTGTCAATCGAGAACGTGTACGCGCCGCAGGTCGCGACGATGCATCACTGAACCGTGTTTTCGACCCGTTCACGTTACCCTTGCACACCGTCGCTAGTAATCAACGAGCACGATCCTCTTCTCCCGTGGAATAACGCGCACAGGCATCGATGAGATATACAAAATCCCTGGACGGTCGTTTTCTCGTCGACGGGAGGACTTCGTGATGAAAGTCGGGAGTAATTTCGAGACGATCTAGTCCACTTCGACAATCGCTGAATAATCTGAAACAAAGAAGAGAGAACCGAGGTGAGAAGCATTTCGTTACTCCAAAAAGCGATTGAGAGGGTGATTGAGAATTTGGAGCTGGTCTTTTACAACTTCTTGTTAGAGTAGAATTAACTTCTATGTTTAATACTTATCGAGTGTATTTATAATTTATTAGGAGAATAGTAATAAGTGAAATTTGTGGAATATCATTGTGTAAGCATTGTACTTGCTACACCTAATAATTATCAACAATTTTCTTAATCTGTTAGAAGCACAACGATAAACAAAATTTCTGACCCGCCAAATCTCGTATATATTCATGTACATCAGGTTGATATACAAGTTACAGATCTAAAGTCATTCGAATAAACATTAGGTTGACTTGGAGTTACAAATGAGCGAATACAAAGGCACAGAATTGATATCTACACTTAATAATCATACCACAGTTGCGAAATAAATTAAAATCTTTAAGTATCCCAGCCTAGTGCTCTGCCCTACCTCTACTCTAGAATTCTTGATCCCCCGAAGCACCCAGAAACCCGTCTAAAACTGACCCTCAGCAGGATGATCGGGCCATCCTCGGGTACCGGGGGAATCCCGGATCACGAGCTGTCCGAGAATCAGTCGCGCGCTGCCAGGAAGCGCATCTTCGACGACCTGGACATAGAGACCTTCTGCGAGGAGGTCCAGAACAGTCGAAAGCGGTACCAGTTCCAGGAGATGGAGACTCCGATCGAGCTGATCGCTTCCAACGAGATGATCGGCGACACGGCGGCGCTGTTCTCCTCCGTGGAGGAGTCCCCAGTGACTCGACTAGAGGTCCTCCTCGTGGACGGAACGAACTGCACCTGGACCACGGTCTCCGAGCTGGAGTCTCAGCAGAACATCGCTGAGATCGCGCCCTCGCCGTCCACGTCTTCCTCTTCGCCCGAGCACAGACGCGAGCAGGTGATCCAGGTGGAGGAGACTGGCTACCAGATCGAGCCCAGTTACTGGGAACCTGTGGTCACCATCCCCTCGACGAATTTGCAACAGAGCAAGTCTGCACCATCCTCTAGTAACCAGTATCAGCAGCAATTCGACGATCAGGAAACTGGCAACTTGTCCTGGCTGCTCGACTTCAAGCTGGACCCTTTCATCGAGGCTGCAGATGACAGATCCACATCATCCAATTACAATTACAATGGTGCGGAGGCAGATTTCACCTGTGTACTTCAAAGTTTTTTTTATGAAATTAGTCTTTGTAATCTAGTATTGCTTTTGTGGATGATTTTCTTTAATCTAATTACGTAGATGCTTTAGTGTTGATCATCCTTCATTTCCATTTCATCTCGAAATTGGATTAGGCCTGGGTTAGGTCTACAAATTATAGTTTATACCTTTTCTCGGTTTCAATGTTAATTTCCCTTGACGCAAGGAAAAGGTTCCGCTTACTAGTGTTTCCTTTAACAATACACACCCTGATCGTCATCTACAAAATATTTCGTATTATGCAATAGGATCTTTGTTATGGAAGCTTGTGTAATTGAATAGAATTGTAAGTTTACTTACTGGTTTTATGAATTTGGAGTCCAAAGGACTGTCTATGGTTGAGAAGGTTGTTGCGTGTTTGAATAATTGTTTCTTGTTTAGGAAGCAAGACGAAAGTAAACGGACGTTCTTACGGGTCCACCTACGTCAACGACGCCAAAAGGAGTTACAACGAGAACGGTTCCTTGCATCAGGACACCATCCAGAATTACCAGAGTCCCGATAAGAGAAACTTTGTGCCTTCCCGGTGCAATGGACCAAAGAAGCCACCTTTTACCTACACAGAACTCATTGAACATGCTCTTCGAGAGAGGGGAGAGCTCACAGTGTCAGCCATTTATCAGTGGATCTCGTAAGTTGTATTTTAAATAGCTTTATACCAACGATCTCGTTTACATTATCAAAATTTGTTGATGAGTCTCGCGCTTTTAATTTGCGTTACTCTGTAGGATCATCTTTATCACTGATATTACTTTGTACGGGCAATTTTCAGCTTAGATATTTAATTTTTTAATTACAAAGATAGATCTCAATCAAATCTAGATCTTAAATCTCGGTTTCAAGAAGAATTCTTAAGCCTTAAGAAGTATCTTTATTTTAAGCATCATTAAAATCCAATCAGGAGGATTACTTACAGTCAATCTCATAAGTATTCCTACCTTCTATGTCTATAGAAGAAATTTGTATTTCTTCGATAAACATAGAGAGTATGAATAGTTATGGGACTCATCGTCAAAGTATTTCAGACAAATAATCAATCTACTGCTTCCGTTACTATTCATTATTATTCATAGCAATCCAAGAATAACTGTGCTAAGGCGTAATGGAAAACCATAACACCACTGTAATTTTCCATCGTTTATGGGAATTAATGGGGTATTCCCCTTCGTTGAGATATATGATATAAATTAATTGAAATTGTTTGGCTTTAAAAGAAAAAAATAAATCCATTCGCGAGGACGTTCAGAGACAGAAAATCGGTGAAAAGGAGTTCAGGGGCTTGATTATCTATATCGTGAAGCCACGATCGAACAGGTGAAAGCACAGAAGCCAGTAAATTGTGCGCATTAGTATTGGAGGGGTGGTTGCAACGACGAGGAGAGCTGGTACCAGGTCGTACCACGTTGCGAGGGCAGCGGTGCCAAGGGGTACCATCTAAGAACCTTTCTGACCCTCCCTGACGAGCCACCCCCGCATCGGGGCGAGCCACGTTCTCGTAAATTCATATAAACCCGTTTCCTAGATTTGCTGGTGAATGGTAGCTGTATATACTCATGCATCTGAAACATAAACCCTGAATGTAAAACTGCATTTCACAAGCTTGGGAGTCTGGTACGATACAGTTAGTTGTACCAAATGTTTATCAGCGTTCCAT
>NC_071984.1:3117387-3124415 GCF_026283585.1 Hylaeus volcanicus | reverse complement strand
TCAGCGTTCCATGGAAAGTATTTTTCCAGTCCTTCTGGATAATTAAATAATACACACAGAGGGAAGAAACTATTTTTTCATCGTGTTATTTTAGGAAGACCCAGAAATATGCACATTTTCTGCAGCTTTAGGATTAAAATGAAATGTTAGATTTGAATTAGTGTTATTGTTCTAGAAAATACGCTATCCTGAGGGGTAAGTTTTGTCGTGCAATCATTGTGTGGTCACTGAAGCGAGCAAGGGTACCATTTAACGCGGTAGTAGTTTAGGGGGTTTCGTCCTCTCCTATCCGAGGCAGGGAATTAATTGCATGGGTGTGTAACACTTCGTGACATCGCCATGAGCAGGTGAAAAAAATAATTCTCGTTAAAGGGTGCAGGCCTGTCGACATTTTCTAGTCGCTAGATAAATGGCAGAAACTTTTTAATCGTTTGTCATGATGTAAATGATGAGACATGTCCTTAGACATTGCACATGCTATTATGTATATACCCTTTTAATAATTATATTACTTATGGGACTGTTCCATGATATTGAAATACTTCTAGATTATTATTTGTTGTACTTGAGATTACAATAAATTTGTAACATTGCAATTATTTAACTTTTGCATGCTTTTAAATAAATGTATTCGAAGTATGACAAATACTTTACAGTTTATTTGAGACTAAAACGGGGAATAAGGATACATTTAGTCAACCCTAATCAATAATCAACGCATTTCCTACAGGATAGAGGTATTAAACTGTTCTGTCGGAAAATAGTTATTAGTTTTATAAACATTTCAACTTTTATTCAGTTACTCTATTACCAATATTAATTAATTTGATATAAATATATATATATATATATACAGTCAGTCACATAAGTATTGTACCCTCTACTTGAAGAAATTTGTCTAAATTAAGTAATACATTTGATGTTTCCAAATAAATCTTTCATTATAAATATTTACATGAATAAACTTTACACGTGAATATATTTACAATGAAGAATTTATTTGGAAACATCAAACTTATCATCCAATTTAGACAAAAAACGGACATTATGTACGTGTCTGACACAAGATCATGTTTATTAACAGTGTGAAATTTAACGATGTGTTTTTAGAGAGCATTTTCCCTATTACAAAAACAACGATGATCGTTGGAAAAATTCCGTGCGGCACAACCTTTCGATAAATCCTCACTTTCGAAAGGGATCGAAAGCACCCCACGGAGCTGGACACTTGTGGGCCATTGCAAATCGCTCCGGAGACATCAGACCTCGACAGATTATCAACACCTCTATTGGTAACTCGTCTATGAAACAAATCGTCAAGAACAGTCTGGAAACTGAGAATCCTCCAAAAAATATCAGGTATTGTAATATAAATTATCTTTCAAAGTCTGGTTTCAAAGTCTCCGAATGAATTTAATTCGTAAGCTCTTGTTGTTTCTCCCCCAGTCAAATGAATTTTATAGACGAAGTGGAAGCAGCGACTGCTAGTATTACTCAACAGTCATCAGAAGAAGAGACAGAGAACATTGTGAATTCTGTAACATTGGAACATTGCGCTGAACAAATACTCAGTGGTATCAAAAAGGAAGTGGAGGTACAGTATCTGGTTCCAATGATGATGTCCAACAGTGAACATAACAGCGAACAGGCCCAGGAAATCCATTATCCTGTGAAAGAGAGTGGTAAGACGATTACTTGATCATTCGATACTTATTATTTGACTGCGAGTAGGGAAATGTTAAGCTACACTCCTTGCGATGCAATATTTAGATGAGAACATTTCCTACGCAATAAGTAAATCAACATTCAATTTCTGCCGTAGACTTCCTCAATCCAGTATCTAAAGAGGTAGTGGCAGAGGAGTGCGGACTCATAAGCGAAGGTTATCTAGTCACAGACATAAATCCAACTGCGTTGGGCCTAAACATGGTCGAACCAGAGATAATTACACCGGAGAACCTCTTCGGCGAGGAATTAAACTTCCAGTTCTACGAATTGTCATCTCCGTCGCAGATCCAGTCTGCCTGACACACAGAGAGGAACAAGTTACGTTTGATCGTCATCGATCGAACATACGTTCAAAACATTCAGAATTGCGATCAAGTCGAAAACACTGGTGATCGCGGTGTTCACAGTGCCACTGAAGAAAGCGAGTTTCAGGACGTTCTCGTCGATCGAAAACCATCTGTAATGCTTCAAGATGTTACAGAAAATTGCAACACATCCTCCATGGTGGAGAGCTGATTCCTTTCGGATGGCATAACGCAAGATTTCTATGGGGGCTACCTGGCTGTCGTAAACTGGTTTCATCCGAGTTCCCTATGGAACTTCAACGAAAGAGTTTAAACAGAACAGAGCATGCTATTGTCCGAATTGTGCCTGGATATGTATCGTATAGTCATTTAATACTACATATTAGTATAGTTTCTTCTAGCTCTTGCAGAGTGACATGTAACGTTTTTTTGTATTAGTAAAAGAAAATATAACATTTACTATGACGTGTAAATATTGTTCTTCCATTTGAGACTTTTCTTCGCACAGAAGTTTTACCCTGGAAATTTGTATGCATCGAAACACTGATTAATATAGAAAGAGCTTCTGTCTAATGCTACGTTTATTAAATATATAGAAATGATATTTAAATACATTTGATTAAAGTTTCTACTTTTTAGGTTCTTCTTCGACGTCTGGCGCTCCTTCCTTGCTCACCACAGGTTTCTCTAGCTCCACCTGGGCCAATTCTATCTGCTTCATGAGTTGTCGCTGTTTCTTAGCTTCTTTTCGTTTCT
Source organism: Hylaeus volcanicus (assembly GCF_026283585.1). NCBI lineage: Eukaryota > Metazoa > Arthropoda > Insecta > Hymenoptera > Colletidae > Hylaeus > Hylaeus volcanicus. The sequence goes on along the minus strand of NC_071984.1, from coordinate 3,121,626 downwards.
TCTTGTCCTCTTTCTCCAGTTTCTCCATCATCTCCTTGATTTTATCATTGGTTATGTGGCCTGTGAGGCCTAATCGTTGTCTAATTTCTCGTATTCGACGTTCCTTCTGGAACTGCGCTTGCTCTGCTTCCGCTTTCTTCCTAGCGACCCTTGTCTCCATCTCCTGTATCATTTCATTCATCTTTGCCATTTTAGCATCGATCTCCTTTTCCCTGTAAATATATATATAAATGATGTATTGCAAATCAATCTCTATGATTTTTCAGGCAGTTTCAAAATAATATAAGTTACACGGTTCGATATACCTAGCTATTATGGCTTCTTCCTCCAGCCTGTGTTTCTCTCTAATATTGTGCCACCTCTCCTCGAGGCTCAATGGATAAGCGACTCTTTCATACTCCTTGAGATCATCTAATTCCTCTCGAGTAGGCCAAGCAATTCCTGCAGAAACATCTAGCTCCTTCATGCCGTACCTACCTAGCATTCGTCTTTTGTATCTTAATGTATCGTGATACCATTGCGTGAACTCTATGCGAGGCTTCTCATTGCGCAATATATTTCTATGAATAGGATTGAGTCTGGATTTGTCTCTTATCTCTATCGGTACAGTCTTTTCTTCCTCCAGAAATACTGGTACCTCTTCGGCAGACTCGATAATGTTGTCCGTCTTAGAGGCAAAGTATCTTCTACTACTTTGAAGCCGTATCGATAGTCGTAGGTTACCAAATAACTTTGTCAGAGACATTTTAGTATATTCTTTGTTTATATTCCCTGTGAAAGAAAAGTAGTATTAATGCAATGGAAATAAAGTAGTAGTATTAGTAACAATGTATTAGGTGTTCTTAATTGATGTGTAATATGTTTACTTGATTTATTAGAGTTATTCATTTGATAAATTGTGTGTAGGCAAGGTTAGGTTCACTTGTAAGGTTTTATTGGAAGAGTGAAGATACATTCAATCAAAATTTTGGTTAAATGATTCTTTATGTAAGTTTTGTAATAGAAAATGTCATTTGAAGTGAGATTTGAGTTACCTGGTGTACATAAATGGACATATATAAATGTTTTTAATGTTTGGTTTGCCCAGTTACACTAACACCAACTAACACACACCAAGTCACAGCTGCTCTGTACAATCCATGTGATCCATCTTGATGCTTTGCGTTTATCAATAGCAACCAGTGTTTATTTATTTGAAGAATAAACGATAAATCAAGAAAAATGGGTCGCCTAGCAGAGGTATGTGCTAGCATAAAAGTATTTTTTAAGAAGTGCTGCATAAATTGTAAAAGTTATTTTTCCAAAAACAATTGATAATAATTAGTCCCATTAAACTTATTTTACAGGTAGCTGGGGAGCAGTCATCTGACCAAAACAAAACCTTTGTGTTCATGGGTGAAGGTTATACCTTGGGAAATTCCTTGGTATCTGTTATCTCGCAAAAGTATGATTAAGATATATTATTAACATTAAAGTCATATTAATTTCCTAATCTGAACCTTCATGTAATTTTCAACAGCCCCGATGTGGAGTTCTGTGCCTGCTTCATCAATCACCCATCGGAGGGAAACATTTACTTAAGAATACAAGCGAAGAAAGGAAAAGCAGTAGATATATTGCGAAAGGGATTGCAAGACTTTGAAATGATTTGCGATCACAGTCTGGAGACTTTCAATAACGCTTACAATAGGTTCAAGAACTCCAATGACGCTTCTGTAGACAGTACATGATTGTATTATCCGATCTTTTATTATATAATAATAATAATACTAAAGATAAAATGTGTTCTTTCGTTACTCTGTATCAAATAACAAATATCGATATCTAAAAATTCAATGACATGTTAATATCCCACCATAGAATCTTACACATTACAAATAACGAATGATTCGCAATCATTCTTCAACCATTAGAACTCTCTATTGACTGATATTTAAATGGGAACCGCAGAAATAAGCATTCAAAACATGGTCAGAGGAAGAAAACAAGTACAGTCAAATATTCTGCATGAAGGTTTATTGTTTAAGCAGTCTCGGCAGGTCTCTGTCCTCCCATGACTCTGTGGTTCTTAGAAAGGTAGTCCGCGAACTCTTGGTAAGGTGCCTTTCGCAGTGCTTGGTCGTGCCAAAGGTCTGGTGTCAAGTATGCGTAAGTCTTGGCGATGGCTGCGTAGGTTGCTTTGGCGAAGTTACCCAGAGTACACGTAGATCCCCTTGCAGATGTGTAGCAGTCCTCGATACCAGCCATCTGCAGTAGTTTCTTGGGCACGGGTGCGGAGACTATGCCTGTGCCTCTCGGTGCAGGAATCAAACGCACCTGGACCGACCCACATTTGCCAGTTACTTTGCAGGGCACTGTGTGGGGATCACCGATTTTATTTCCCCAGTACCCACGACGCACGGGTACGACCGAAAGTTTCGCCAGGATGATTGCACCTCGGATAGCAGTGGCTACTTCCTTGGAACACTTAACACCAAGACCTATGTGACCCTTGTAGTCACCGATCGCTACGAAAGCCTGAAAAATGCAGAAGGAAATCATTAACGAATATATTACTGTATAATGCATCGTACTGTTATTCTTTCAAGCTTCCAGTAAGTTTACCTTGAAGCGTGTACGCTGACCGGCCCTGGTCTGTTTCTGTACAGGCATGATCTTCAAGACTTCGTCTTTCAGTTCAGCTCCAAGAAATTTGTCGATGATTTCGTATTCTTTAATGGGCAGAGAGAAAAGGTAGATGTGCTCCAAGGATTCGATCTTCCCATCCCTGACCAAACGGCCAAGTTTGGTAACCGGAATCCATTCCTTGCTGTCTTCTTTGCCACGACCACGTCCACGGCCCCTTCCTCTGCCACCACGACCTCTGCCTCTTGGCCCACCGCGATCACCACCTCCACGGGAACCAAACCCTCCTCGGAATCCTCCACGCGTGGCTGGAGCAGCGTCCGCCATTCTGCGACATTAACGAATACTAACTTGCATACTTTGACTCTCACTCACAGTTTTATGTTGGATGTTAACGGAGCCAAGGGTTGGACTTGGACAATTGCGGCGCAGTTCTAAGTTGTTTGGCTAATGTTTGCCTTTGTAAATACAATTTAGATGATTTTAGGGTAAACGTTACAACGAAAGGTTGAACTCTGACTTTGTACTCTAATATAGAAGCATTAAATAAATGATATTGGTCGATGGAGTAATGGTTTGATAGAGTTTAACCCTTTCGGTGCTGAACCTTGGCCAAAGCACTCCATGTGGAGTACCGCACACCTAACTATTTTATTAAAAATGTTAAAATATAAAAGATGGCTTAGGAGATGAATAAATTTGGATATTTCAAGTTATATGGGACAATAAAATATGGAACAGCACTAAAAGGGTTAAAAAAAAATGGTAACTTTCACAAGAATTAGTTTACTTTTGATCGTTCAGATTGATACGTATAAACATTAGTTTCTAGTTTACAAATTTGGATTCATTAATTAATAAATGAGTCCAGTTTCAAATATTTGTAGAATATGTAACAAATAAATGACAATTAAATACCGAATTTGTCAGTGTTTGTGCTCTAAAGCATGAATGGTAAACAATAATTTATGAAAAGACAACCTAACCTCAAAACACGTGGCACTATGAATTGCAGTATTTATTATCGTAATGTAATCAAAAAATTTGTTGTTTATTGTATTTTCGAGGTTATGGGATCATTTATGTTAATAAAAATAGGAAAGAAGCGTGTCAACGTAAGATTTACATTAAAAAATTGTAAAATAACTCTTAGCTTACTTACGTTCCTTCTTTCTTCTAAGTACGGTAACGGAAGAAAGACCAATAACGCTTCGAGATATCGAATAGACGAGTTCGAATCGATATTTCTCGATCGAACGTTTCCTGTGTTTGAATTTCAAATTTCACCCGCGAATATTTAAATACTTTCCACAATTATCATTAAATCAATGTATTGGATCATTTACAATGTTGTAATACAATTTTTGTTTATAATTTACTATTAAATATACCATTCTATTATATATATATAGGTTGTAATACAATTTTTGTATATAGTTTACTATTAAATATACCATTCTATTATATATATATAGGTTGTAATACAATTTTTGTTTATAATTTACTATTAAATAAACCATTCTATTATATATATATAGGTTGTAATACAATTTTTGTTTATAGTTTGCTATTAAATAAACCATTCTATTATATATATATATATAGGTTGTAATA
>NC_071984.1:3098104-3117377 GCF_026283585.1 Hylaeus volcanicus | reverse complement strand
ATATATAGGTTGTAATACAATTTTTGTTTATAGTTTACTATTAAATAGACCATTCTATTATATATATATAGGTATCGTCATGTAAAATAGACTTGTACTGCTCTGAAGTTTAAAATAAACAATCAACCACCCCTAGCAGGCTATGAATTCCTTTGTCATGCTCTTTTTCAAGCAAGATATAAATTACACAAAATGGTTAAGTAAAGACAGGTATCTTCGCTTCCAAAACTCTACTTCCCTCCGCTCCATTCCTGTAACAAAAGCTGTAAAACAAGGACAAATTAAAATATCTAGCAATGACACAGTAAAGCATCCTACTCAAGAGAAATTTTTGTTAATCAGTCACACGTAATTAATATATCATAATCCTTGGTAAAAGCGAGGTCAGATATGCAGTAAAAGATCCACAAGTAGGAACTTCAACGAGATAAGAGATTATCCTTAGAAATCCCCTTGGTGCAAACTAAATTTACAAAACTTATTAACGAGAGTAAAATTTGTTTTTAAGAGAACAAGAAACGAAAAAACTGTAATTAATCGTGAATTATGGTAACAGAGGCGTTAGGATGTCACCAAAGGATCCTGAGATCTCATGTCGGATCTGAATCAGACCTCATCCGAACAAGCCGTTTTATTCGCGCGTGGCTACAAGTTCCTGAAGAAATTAGGTGAAGGCTCTTACGCAAAGGTAAATTGTGCAATTACAAATTCAAACTTTGAATGAGTTCTTAGCACATAAGACAATTAATTTTAGAGCGTTCATTCTTTCTTCATCTATCTAACGCAGTTTAAAAATGAAATTTTAGGTCTATCTAGCGGAATACAAAACAGAATCGGACCCTGACAGAAACAGCAGACTGGCCTGCAAAGTAATAGACACCGTGAAAGCTCCAAGGGACTTTGTCAGGAAATTCTTGCCCCGGGAGCTTGACATCCTAGTGAAGTTGAACCACCCCCACGTGGTGCACGTGCATAGCATATTCCAGAGGCGAACCACGTACTTCATATTCATGCGATTCGCTGAGAACGGAGATCTTCTCGAGTTCATTCTGAAGAATGGCGTAGTTGCAGAAGGCCAGGCACGCGTGTGGATCAGACAGCTCGTGCTTGGTAACTTCAATATAGAATCAAGGGTGTCTTCTGCTCCAGAGCCCTAGATAGAGGGTTCCTTTCTGGATTTTCTATGAAAATGAAGCAGTTTGATGACAGCGAAGCAGTTTCTCTGCATGTTTAGAACAGAGGATAGGAGCATAAAGCTTTCGCTACATCCATTTCTCTTCCAGGTCTCCAGTACCTACACGAATTGGAGATTGCTCACCGTGACATGAAGTGTGAGAATATTCTCCTGACCTCCAATTACAATGTGAAGCTCGCTGACTTTGGGTTTGCTCGTTACGTGATTGACAACCGTGGAAAGCAAGTTCTCAGTGACACTTACTGCGGTTCCCTGTCATACGCTGCACCAGAGATCCTTCGTGGCTCTCCGTACAGCCCAAAGATGGCTGACATTTGGTCGTTAGGAGTTATATTGTATATTCTCCTGAACAAAGCGATGCCATTTGATGACACAGACATCAAAAGGCTGTACGAGCAACAGAGAAATCGCAAGTGGAAGTTTCGCAGCAAGGTTGCACCATCGTTGAGTGAAAATGTTAAGAAGTTGGTGACCTTTCTTCTGGAGCCCGTACCAACCAAACGTTGGACTTTGAAGCAGATCCTGAGCAGCGACTGGATCGCCATGGATCCTCGACTTCTGGTACTCACTCCTGCGGAACAGACTGCTCTGAATAATGCAATAGAAGAAAGACAGAAGATGGAGGAGAAGTTCTCGAAGAAGGATCCTGTAAGGACTTGAAACTACATGGTTTAAGAAATGTGTGATAATTTAGATACATGTAAAGTTGAAGCATTTGTTCTGGTAGAAAATGTTCAAAGTGGAGGAGAAGAAAAAGACTGAGGTGGTTGCGAATAAAGCCAAACCAGAAGAAGTCACTGTTCTTAAGAAAGCTGCGAAAGTTTGTTTCTTTTTACTGTTCGAAGCAATGTTTCTCAAACTGGCGACTTAGAAAAAGAAGAAGAAGAAGAAGAAGTATATTATATAGGGGAATAAAAATGCTTATTCTTTGTATTATTTTCTTTAGGAGGAAGTTTGAGAAACATTGATCTAAATTGTTAATCTTCGGTTTGTTTACCAACTTCTTTTGCTTTTCAGGTGGCGTTGTCTTCCATCGCAGCTGGTCCACTTTTTTAGAGCAAATATATAATCTCTGAAGTATTACATGGCATTTAAACTTTTTTAGCTCCCTCGATAGACTCTTTGTAAAATACAGAAATACTTACTTTTGTAAGAACAGCTAAACATTTATATTTACACTTATATTATTTTATATTATACTGCAATAATTATAAAGAATTCTTCATTGCATACTATTCAAGGCAAACAAATTTTAACATAACAGCGCTATATGGTGCAACGAACTTAGATTAGTAAATATACATTTATAATATATTAAAAATGCTGTGACTAATTAATGCAGCGTTTAATTTCCTATGTATCGTGCCTTCATCAAGGTTGCGTTGCTCGTGTGTCTGCATTTTATATAATAGTTGAATCCATCGACGAAGGTCTCCACTTCTCCTTTGAGAGGAATTTTGATGATATTTTGAGGGCTTTCCAGGCCCTTCAGATTCCAGACACCGTCTGATAAAAATAATAATAGCTGGTCGTTTGGAGACCTGCTCATAGTAAACACGTCTGTGACTGGTAAAACGTATTCCTGCACCTCGTTCCACGGTTGATAATGTAGCACCAGGGTTTGTGAACTCAATCGTAGAACAATCCACAGGGAGTGGAACATCGACTCCACGAAACCATCGATTATATTTGGAATGTGTAAATCTGTAAATTATATTAAAGTAAAAGAAGTCTTCTATTATTTTTAATAATAGTCTTCGTGTGTTATAACATTTTCTTTTTTTTTGCCCAAAATGGGTATTGCTCTCATTAATAAAATAAATACCTTTTAAATGAGAAAGACCATTCGTTGCACTGTTGTACGAATATATGGAAACAGAATCGAACTTTATCCAAACAATAAACTCTTCCATATTCAACGAAATGGATTTTATCAATACAAAGTCGTTTGGATTCGATTCAAGAAGGGCGTTTACTATGTGCTCGCTGGCACAAAGTTTGGAAGAGTTGGTAGCTGTGCACCGATCCTTCTGAAGTGTTACATTTTTGTTGGAAGCATCGATGACATTCGTTTCTTTCACAACTTCTAATTTGTTTATATAAACTGCTCGATCTGTAGCAGCAATGAAATACAAAAGTAGAAATTAATTAAAATAGAATGTAACGATACAAAGGGAATGATAACTCACTTCGTAGTGCTACATTCATCGTCTCAGATGTTTTAGAATATCTCCACATTTTTTCTGCGACAGGTGCTATGTTTGAATAAGTTTTGTAAGACTCCTTCAACTCTGCCTTTCCGTAAGAATCATTTAATGTGAGACTTCCAAAAATCTTCAAAGAATTTTGTATGTCTACTCTTGATCGTATCACTTGCGAAGGCTTTTGTTTCCTCAACTGACGGTTTATCAAGTCAGTCAAGTTTACATCGTTTACCAAGCCATTGATAACAAGCTTCGAAGCATGCAATGATCCTTGAATTGTTTTCAGACCAAGGAGTGTTTGGTCTGCAGACTTTAATAATGCTTTCTCTATATTGCGTCCCATTATAGTGCCAGATACGCTGTGTAATAAATATCAGTTAATATTCAAATAAACGCGTAACGAAACAACAGGTGCAATTATTAATAATAGTTATTCGATAGATTACTTCATATTGTTGATAGTGACAGTGTTGAAACTTTTTCTCCCTTTAACAATCGTAAACTTTTTTGTTCGCATCAAAGCATTGTCAGCCCATTCATCAAAATTTAAACCACTCAAGTTTTCTGCTGTTAGAACTACCACAGTTTTCTTACCAGTTACGATATTCTCTTGAATATCGTGTCTCATGACATCAGTTTTAAGATTCATGTTATTAATGTTCCCCCTTGCATGCAGTTTGTCTGAATCGATAAAAGAAGGAATTAACGAATAATGAGAATGACTATTTGTCGTATCACTTATTACCTAGAATCTTCAATTTGTTAAATGTCCATTTTGCCTCGACCTTTTGCTGTTTGTGTTTTACTAAGGCATTATCAAATGTATCGTTAAAATCTGAAACGAATGACTTTATGGCTGAAGTGTTTGAACCCATGATAACAGGTGCTTCGACACTCTTCAGAGAACCAGAAACTATTATTTCCTGCGGTCTTGTTTTACTTAGAAAACGTTTTGAGATATTCATCCATGTTTCAGGATTTAAGGTGTTCGAAGAGTTCTGAAATGGATTGTTATTGTACATCGCAGATCAAATATTGCAATGGAAAGCTTCTAAAATAATGAAACTTGCTCACTTTCCAGGCATTGCTTCTTTTCATCGCTGCACTTGTAACATGTAGATTTTTTCCATGAAATATAGTAAAGTGTGTCGCCATCCAAGTTCTTGCAAGCAATCCTTCTAAATTGATGTCGTTTATATTTTTTATCAATGGTTCTCTTGGAAGTATTGCGGAACCAGTAATGAGAATGTTAGGTGCAACTTTATCTTCTTCGTGCGAAACAAAATATGGCAAATTTATTTCATTCGCTTCTATATTTCCAGAAATTTGCTTTTTATACAGATTAGTATTTTCTTCCAATTGCATCAAATTTAATGGGAGATGAGAAGTATATATATGATTTGTTGTGAATCCATTGTCTGAAAAAAAATTTTTTTAAATTATACATAAATAATTTACCAATGAATTATACAAAATGACCAATAATAGTAATTAAAAATCATTGCTCACAGAATGTTATATTTCCTAAGGATATCATGTCTTCGAGTTTGACTGCATCTGCCAAGAAATCCATGAGATTTACATTGTTAACGCTGACTACATCAATATTTTTCTCTGATATTATGTTTTTTATTATTTTGGGCAGTTCTGTGCGAAAGTGAACAGGTGTTCGAAGAGTATTAACTACAAAATTTGTCTCGATTGAAGATTTTAGAATGTTGGGCTCGATCCACAAGTTGGCAAGTCTTTTTATCTCTGTGCAAGTTAAGAGAAAAATTAATATTACTAATTATAATTAAGGAAATCATGTAATTTACAAAGTAGCTCAATTTTACCTGTTAAGTCCACATTGTTCATGTATGTCGCAGACATATCTTTCACAGTGACATTGTGATAAAAACGTTTGACAGCCAAGTCGAAGGGTTTGAAAAAGGATGTTAGATTCTGAGTGAAATATCTCTCGCCAAGATTTCCAAGGACACGAGAACTCTTCAGTCTTTTCACAGTAATATCATTGACTGCTAATACTGTAGTTTCTATTCGAGGTGCGATTATGGTGGTGCCACACAGTGGTGCTTCGATCCTTCAGACAAAGAAACCATGTTTCGCATATAAAACAAATATTGATTTCTTAATTACAGTAAATATCAAGGAACCATACTCTGGGAGTTTTAAATTCTTGTAAGTAGACTTCCGTATCTCTGCGTTATGAAGAATGCGTTTTCTTCCAGTTATATTAACTCTGTGCGAAGAATTAGCAGTGATCCAGTTTTGAGATCCATGAAAAGTAACATGGGTCCAATTCTAAATTAGAGTTTAAATAAAGAAATTCTTATTATTTACTAGTCGATATATCTACTTTAAATGTTTTTAGCTTTATTAAAAATTTTCTTCCCACCAAGCGATCAGTAGAAAGTACCAGAGACACAGGTACATTGTTATGTAGAGATACTGCGTTAGACAAAATATCTTTGACCGATCCAGCCTTATTCGCAATCAAGTTTCCTGCTTTTAGATGCTCAATCTTAGCGTTGGCTAAAGTTAAGCTTTCTAGAGTCATCGGCTCAGAGATTGTCATTACAGGTGACAATGGCTTTGCGAAATCCCCAGATATTGGCCCGCTTAAATTAATAATGCCCTTCACTTTTATTTTAGACGCTTTAATCAAGCCATTCATTGTCGTGGAAGGACCATTTAACGATAACAAGACTCCGTCGCTTGTTACATTTAATTCTTTCACTCTTATTTCCTTTGCGTGTACTTCTTGTTTTATAAAATCCTTGGCAATATTTAACAGCATGAAAGCGTCCGTTACATTTATATGGTAGAAAATATGTTTTCCTGTAATATAACACATTTTATGTATAAACTTCTATAAACTGTAATTTAATTTAATTTCATACAGAGAATGAATGCCAAGGAGTTTCACCTGAGACTTCTTGATTCCCATTCACTTTCAGAGTGTTCGCTTGTAATTCATCCAACGATACCCCATTAATAGTCTTGTCAACAATCACATCTTCTATCGGAAAACTAAACAGTGGACATTTAGAGTTCTTGACTTCTTTAACGCTTACAGCTTTGAAAGTTCGTGTGCTATCACTGTTGTTTCTCATTTTTAACTTAGACAGGAGATCAGAATTTTCTCTGATATTTAGACGCTTGACTTTGCATTTCGCTTTACATTTAACACGAACACTCTTTACGTGTAACGAAGGTAAAGTTACATTGTCAGAGAGTAACTTGTTATTCATAATTTCTTTTTGTTCTTGGAGCTTCGAAACCACCTTTTTATACTGCTTCGACACATCCTTCAATGCTTGCGAGTTATGTTCATTTATCTGTAAAGATATTAAAAGATTCAAGAGTGTTCGATTAATTTAATTTATTATATTTCGTAAAGTCTTACATTGCGAATGAAAATCTGATCAATGTGACCTTTTAGAATTTTGATGGGACCCTTTGATTCCGGTATTACTTTTGATGTTCTTCGAGCTGTATTTGTAGCATTGACAATCCACGCTCTTATTTCTTCTTGCAAATCTTTGTAGGACTTTCTATCAGTCCATACTGGTTGCTTTAGTGACCACGTATGGTTTTTGTGTTCCATCAGGAGTAACTCTTTTCCATGCAATACTATTTGACGAAATTGACGAATCTCTGTTAACTTTATATTTAATTCTACGAATCTCCACCCATCGTACTGATAAGTCGATATTGTGTCTTTGTAGAAAGCTAACAGCACGATTGCTTTGTTGAAGATTATTGGCACTGCGAATTTTACAGGAGAGATACGTTGGAAGGGAATGAAACGGTCGTGAGTTTCTTTGTATATAACTACAGACGACTCCATGGAAAGACACAGAAAATGTTCTATGAAATGGCCTTCTATTAATTGAAACGATGAGACATCTTGACTCGATGGTAATCTCTGAGTCACCTCAAACTCTTTAGACCTCAGAGAATGCTTAAGAATTAAGGTGGTGGGTCCAGTTACTGCGAGGTACATGAATCCTTTGCTGCAGAAAGGGATCAATTTACTGGTACCATGATTTATCACTTGCGCTAGATCAAAGTAATCGTTGAACCAAATGAAAATTGAAATGTTGGAGTGCGATGCAATGGCTAAGAACAGTTGGTTGATTCCTTGCCAAGTCGTCAGATGAGTTACATCGTTGTATTCGATATCTTGCGTGAGATACATATAATATTTCTCTTCGACTTCCATGAATCGCAGAATGAGGATCGAATCGTCTTGACTTTGGGCTATTAAGAAAGCTTCGTATGCATAGGTATGGGCGATTATTTGCCTGGCATTGGGCAAAGCATAAGCCGCAACATGTTGGAAGGTGTGATTCTGAAATCAATTTTGCTTTTATAAGAAGGAAATATTATAAGCTTGCGTTGTTTAAACACTATGATTATTACTGGAACATACGTTTATCTGGTACACAGATATCTTGGATTTGTCCAAAATCACAGTGAACCAATTCAGCTGGAGCTTGTTTTGAAGAGAAAAGAAAAGTATATCTTGGACATCGGTGAAATTTAATTGTTCAAAATTTTGGAATCCATTCAGTACATCAATACCTGAAAAATATCACAGATTACTTTATGAGCAATGTATAAAATACACAAAATTTGAGACTGTATGAAGATATTTAAATTTACTACCATACGTTAAAAGCACGTGGACATTGTATGTGATATATAAACTTTATATAAATTTATTTTGTATTATTGAAATTAACAAGCTGGGGCAACATAACCTCAAAATTGTTTGTTTTTACCAGTTTTTACATTGTTCTTGACCATATATGTGACCATACAACTGGCCAAAACAATAAAAATTACTGCAATATGCATGTAGAATCACGTAGGACAGCTAAAATTTGCTTGCATTTACATTTTGAATTTAATGTAAAATTCTGTAGATGAAATTAATGTTAGAATAACATTTTGAAAACAGCTACTTTAAAGTGGTAAAATAGTAGCATTTCTTGGTATCATATAAATAAATAATTAAATTGCAGTCTACAGGTATATAATTGGCTTACGATATGTTCACGAATGAGGAAATAAGACAAAATTTAAGTAAGCAGGTTTGCGAGTTGGAAGTACTAGAGTCTGTTTATCCTAAAGAATTAACTATCGCTGACCATGGAACACTAGCCGATATCAATGATTTTATTCAGAATCCTAAGCAAGATCTTCCTCAGAGATTGGAGTATTCCATTGAGCTTCCAATTAATGGAGTAAGATTGAGAAACATTACTTTTGCAGGATGGAGCTGTATGTTTCTTTGTCACTTAATATAATATCTATAAAAATGAAGCATTTTGTACCCTTTACAGGGAACGATTGAACTGCTGGTTAGCTTGTCAGCTAGCTATCCTAAAGAGAAGCCAGAGGTTTATGCGAGAAGTTCATTGTTGCATCGAACTCAGCAGCTGTGTTTGAACCAAACTCTGGGTGATGTTCTCGAACGCCAAGAGGACAACGAGCCATGTATCTACGCGTTAATATCGTGGCTGCAGGATCATGCCGACGATTACGTTGCTGTATCGGATGGAAATCAGGGAAAGGATGATAAGAGCGAAGACAGAGGCCACAAGCAGACCGGACCTGTGACTTTTGCTAGATATTGGATATATAGTCATCATATTTATAGCAAATTTAAGAGAAAAGACATAGCCAGTTTGGCGAAAGAAAATTCTATCACTGGCTTCTGCTTGGCAGGGAAACCAGGTGTCATTTGCCTGGAAGGAATTTTGGAGGACTGTGACTACTGCTGGCAGAAAGTATTAGCCTTCGCTACGCTTGTTTAAGTTTCAATTTCAGGAAATTGAATTTTAATTGATTTTTAGATCAAATCTATGAATTGGCACAGAATACTAATAAGATTATTAGAGAAGGAAGAAAATTGTAAGGATGATGTGCAGAAATTTCAAGACTTTCAAGAAATATCTTTTGCTACTTCTGAACGCCACAATGATATGGGCCAACTGTTGAAATATTTAACGGAGCATAAGTCACAGCATGTTTTCAAGGAACTGTTTGGTATCGACGGCAAAACCAGCGAACTCCCAGAGTAATAATACGCAATGAAATTATTACAATCATTATGTAAATAATGTTATTAAAAATTTACAATCATTTTGACACTATCCGTAATGAGTACGTACCTTTGTTGGGAACCTCTGGTGTTTCTCTTTTGTAACGAGCAGAATATTTTTTTAATACATTCCTCATGTGATTCGTGACTTCTCCGTGGATTTTAGACAATGCATCTTCGTTCGAATTTGCAAGAGCTACAAATAATATTTCGAGCTATAATCTATAATAATACCTATATATTGTATTTTAATTAAAAATTTTGTACCATAGTCAGCTCTTAAATTCTCAAAAAGATTGGTCGTTTCTTCAAGCGCAGTACTCGGAGCATAATTCCTTTGCAAATGTACCTGACAATTAATTGAATTAATAAATACAAAAATTAGCGAGAGATTTATCAACATTTTCGCACGAAGACAGATCGCAACTGGGATTATCAATTCATAAGAACGTCTCGTGGATGAGAGGAAAGACGTACTCTGTAAACTCTGTATTTATATTTTTTTTCTTCTTGTCTTCAGATCCTCCAAATTCGAATATGCTGCGTATGTACACAAACACAACTGGAAAATTTTAAATTCAAACTTATAATTAGCTTTCGATGTGTACTTTATTTACCCTTGGGTAGTAATAATACTATTGAACAAAATTTGTAAGCGACGAAGAATTAAATCACAACTGAGACACTTTATTGCTTAATTTGGATTAGATACAGTTTTTAATAGAGTGTATAAAAGAAAAATATTTTCTTTCTCATCGCAGTGTAATGCACAAAATGGAATTATGGCCTCTTTATACACAATTTTTATTTGATAACAATGAAATAATATCATACAGCATAATGTACGTGTATTATTAAATTTTATCTAACTGTAGCGTAGCGTAGGAATTCATTGGTAAGAAACTGGCCTGGGATGTAAGGAGCTGGGGGTCCGAGAACATCCTGCGTCGGACTGTGAACTTTAATCTGCCTCATATGCGTGTCTCGTCCGTTCTGATGATTGGTTATCACAGCTATTTGTATCATGAACGTCCTGATGGGCCTGTCGTTTATGTCCTTTATTGGAATCACGACCCAGCCGCTTGGCTCGTTCAGGTCCATAACTTCTACCTCCTGGAGATCGTTGAAATTTGTACCTGCTCTTATACTTATCCTAGAAACACACACATTAGGGTGAAGCTTATCGTACTTAAAATATTCAGTTGGATACGTCTTAGAGAAGCATGTAAGCAACATTACCTATGGCATAATCACAAATTGAATAGTAGAGAGATAAATAAAAGAGGTTCATTGTGGATTAAAAAATGTAGATTTCGTACCTGCTGGGAGTATAGCTTTCATCCAGCTTGTAATCCGCATAAATACATATATCGCGTATAGTTGTTTTCCTCTTAAACTGTATGTTTACTAAGTGTGGTTGTTGTCCGTCGGATTGCCAATACGTTTCTGTAACATCGTCGCGTAATTGATCCACGCCGAAGCCAGGTTTGCAGCTAGACAAACTCCAAATTGCTTGGTTTCCTACTTCCCGTACACGACCAGCTAATTCCTCCTGAACGGGATCCACTTCTCCTATAATAATAAAGTAACAGAATTAACGAAGTGCTTATCAGGGAATCGTTTCATCTTCTATAATAAACATTAAGCATAAAAAAAGAAGGTTCATAGAAAAAGGTTTACCTCCATTACCAGTCTTGTTGCTCATAATTAATTGTTAGTAGTATACATTTGAGTTCTACAGTGGCATCTTTAGATGGTTTATTTTGATGTGTAATAATAATGACAGCGACTCAGATGGTCTGAAAGTTTTTAATGCTTTACTGTTCAAATTTGTTAAAATTTGACAAAAAGAGGTTATTCTCGAGATAGAGTCATTTTTACACGAAATAGAAAAGGACATACCACCCTGGTCACGGATTTGTTATGTTTTGGGATGAGATCTGTCAAAAATATTGAGGTTATCTCTACGCAGTCAACGAATGTATGAAGATACTGGGACTTTCGATCGCTTTTAATTCCTTCTAATATTCCACAAGAAATACACAATTGTTTAACCAGTATCAATACTCGTGAAAGGTTACGAATAATGGAATTTTTTACAAGGATAGACAATTTTGCATTATTTTTAGTCAATGTTTACAGAAAGGCCTTAGTAACCTGGTGTGCGAATGGTTCTGCGCAGGCGCGGTAAACGAGTGATGCGCATGCGCAGTATTTGGGGGCCAGTGAAATATCTATACGTTCGCGAAACTGGCGGCCTTGGCGCCCCCCACAAAATGGAGTTATGAAAGGAAAAAAATTCAAATTCAAATATTTCAAACGTGGACTTGAAAATACAGTTCATACAAAAATTAGGTTTACAGAAATCCACGAATTCATATAATTTAACGTACAATTAACAATTAAGTATTCTTTTAAAATTGTACCAAAAAAAAAAAAGAAACATTTAAAAAACGAAGTCCTGGAAAGAAGGATAATTTAAGAGTGGACAATTAACAATTAATAAATTCTCTAAAATTGTAACAAAGAAAAAGAGAAAAATTCTATTTAAACAAATTCCAGGAAAGAATGATACTCATTAATTATTTCTCCAAAATAGTCCCCAAAGAATGAACTAAAAATTAAAAAAATGAAGTAGGAAAGGATTCCATGGAAAATGATTATTTCTCGTAAAAACCGCGTGGAAGCCATTTTACAGGTTGCTCCGTCGTTTTCTCCTGATTTCGGATCCGTTCCATTTTTTTCTCGCATTTCTAGTCATTTACACGCTCTGTTTGTGTTTGTGGTGGTCCTTCCGCGATAGATCTCGACAGCACGGTACAGCAAAGTTCTCCTACCATATTTTCAACGAAAAGAGGTCTCAACAAATTGTCCAAGAACCATGTCACACCAAACAGGGATAAAAGGTGTCTATGAATAATAACAAATCCGATAAGTACCCTAGTTAAGCTTTGGCAAATATTCTTCGGATTCTAACCTCACTTTTGCAACCTCTGATAAAGATTTCTTTATTGCAGCGAATGAGGCGCTCAAAAAATTGTTTGCCAAGTGTCGCGATGGGAAAATTCGAGTGTTGAAAGTCTCTATAGAAAATGGTGAGTTGATTCGAGTTGTGTAGTAGTAAGTCGAAACGTACAATGTGTTACGGAAGGTATTCGAATGCAGAGCGAAAGGTGCAATGCACAGGAAAAGTAAGTCGTAGCTTGCATCGTAGAGGAACTTTAATTTTGTAACAATGCGTAGATATCATGCATGGTAAATTTGGAGTGTCCTCTGTAGTGTAAAGAACACCTAGCCAGGAAGCTAGGAATGGTTTCGCAACTATTGAGCAATTCTCTGGTTCGATTCGTATATTCAAAGACTAATCAAATTATTTAGGAACCTAGAAATGTTCTGCAAGTATAACCAAGAGTCTGTTCCCATCAAGACAGAATATCCATAACAAACTTCCTTTGTTCCACAGAGGAATTGGCCCCTTCAGCCTTCTCGAAGCCAGCAAATAAGTGGCAAGATGACTACGATAAAATGATCAAGCCCCTGATCGTGGAGAACCAGCCAGCATACATTCTCTATCGTCTCGATACTAAATCGCCTGACTCCGGCTACGATTGGTTATTCATATCCTGGTCGCCCGATACAGCCCCAGTCAGACAGAAAATGCTCTATGCTTCGACCAAAGCCACCTTAAAGCAAGAATTTGGTACGGCTTCCATAAAAGAAGAGCTGCGTGGCACTGTACCCGAAGACATAACATTAGATGGCTACCACAAATACAAAAGAAACGATGCAGCTCCTGCTCCTTTAACTACCGCGGAAGAAGAGTTAGCGGAACTCAAAAAGAGCACAGTTACTACGGACTACAGTGTAGAGACGAGACATCAGACATTGAGCGGAGTTGCCTTCCCTGTAACAGATGAAGCCAAACAGGCAATCACGGAGCTTGGCAAAGGTGTATACGAATACGTTCAGTTGAAGATTGACTTGGAGGAGGAGAAGATACATTTAGTCATAGCTTGCGATGTATCGTTGGATAAATTACCCACAAAAGTTCCATCCGACTCAGCCAGATATCATCTGTACAATTTTAAGCACACGCACGAAGGAGATTACATGGAGTGCATAGGTATGTACAGCGGACAAACGTAACGATCAGTAGACTTCTTCTTCCATAAACTAATGTTCCATATATGTTGCAGTGTTTATATATAGTATGCCAGGATATAGCTGTAGTATCAAGGAAAGAATGCTCTATTCGTCTTGCAAATCTCCTCTTCTGGATCTCATTCAATCGCTCGGAGTGAACATTACTAAAAAAGTGAGTAAAGTTGTTCTTGACGTAAGGTAAATGTCCCAATTGTCGACACGTTTCTTGAAATTGTAACTTCGAATATTAATTAGATCGAGTATTAATTACATTGTATTAATGCATTTATGAAAAATAAGTTAAGATTAGTTTTTCAGTTCTAACTGCAGCACTGCCATTTGTTCACTCTTTTATTGCGTTGTCTTGTTGAAAACAATTATTACATTGTTCTGATTATCGATAAATTTCCTGCGGTACATAGTTTACTAATTATAGAAACTATGATGCTTGAAATTATTAACAACGATATTAAAGAAATAAATTGAGTGTCGAGATTAGGAGCAATTGCCTTATTTTTTCTCCATTTATGGAACCTACATGTACATACAAAACAATTACTGGAGTATCACGTGTACCAGTAATTATTTATAGTTATTGCATTACGTATCTTCTCCTTTGCAGTAAATTTACTCTTTACTGATTTCTATGCGATGATGTTGAAATTAAACTATACCTTTTTTTTTTTGCAATAATTTGATCGAATAGTTGGAAGTAAATAGTGGTGAGGAGTTGGCAGACATGTTAGAAGATCCTCCAACTATAAAAGAACCAGCTGCTATAACTCCTGCAACTCCATCGACGCCCTATGCCCCTACTCAATCTATACCAGAGAAAAAATCAAAGCAGAAGCGTTCTTGTGTCTTGAGTTAACCAACTCCATGTATCTTTGTCTGCCATTAATTCTTAAATGTTTCTCGCACGTTTAAGCAATGCATCGCTTTAACGTGCGATGTTTTACACATTGGACATTCTTCCTTCGTAAAATTCTGAATTTGTGATAATACGATATTAACATTGAATGTGTTATTTAATGCGAAATGATATAATGGGTTTCCAATACTCATCGTATATAGTTGCACTTGTTCTTCGAAGCGATTTGAAGTGAGAAATCTAATGCGTCTTGCAAAGGATGAATTTTTATTGATTAGCGATACTTATTGATATTTAGCATTAATTGGTCAGAGTGATACGTATATCTATGTAGCAAGTCAGAGTAGACCAAAAACACTGTATTTTTCTAAATTTTAAAAGCAAAATTCTCACGTTAAGACCTCGTTCAACTGTCTTTTGACAACTACGAGCAGTTCTCGATAAACACGATTCATAGGATACAGTTCTTGTTGATCCATGCTACGATGGATGATTTACTCGTACAAAGAGTACCATAAAAATTCAATGGAGATTTGCTTGACGTTGAAAGTGAAGCCTTCTACTGGATTTTGCATTTTTACCAACGCGTGAAAGTTTCGTGGGAAATATCTCTTCGGTCTTGTCATGGTTCCTTGTTAATACTTTTTTTTTTTTAAATGTTTTACGTAACTCTTATACTCTTAACCCTTAAAAATGAAAAAAAGAGAAAGGTAAATCTAGTGAGTTGACTGTGCAAATTAGTTCCTAGTCCAATGGAAAAGTGATATGTACTATAAGTTTCCTTTTTGTATTAATAATTTTGTTAAGTAAAACTCTCGAAGGCTTGACTTTCAAATTCATTCGAACGGACGTATAGGAAGCTAGCGTAGACTTAGTGTTTCAAACAAATATCTGTGGTAAACCGCATACCTTATGTGATTGTTAGAGAGTTAGGGAAAGAATTCCATGTGCCCTAGCTAGCTGATGCCGCTCACCTAACTTCTCTGCGTAATATAAATATGAAAAATGATATAGCAGAGTGATAGTACGTGCAAATGCCACATTTACACGTGGATATATTTTCTTTGCACACGATTATCATTTTCCAACACGAGCTAGTGATGATACTAGTTACTTTATATACATATTAAATTATATATCATGTTCTATACTATTGTAAATGGTACGAAAGCATTAGATTCCACAAATATGTGTACGAAGACTGATCTTGGTAAGTCCCATTCGCTGTACAAGTCAAAGAGTCGCAGATACTGTTTGAATAGATGAGACAATTTATATATGTTCCTTCTATATCTTCCAATTATTTATTATTTATTTATTGATGTAATTGTTAAAAGGTACGCTAAAAATTTGGGTGAGAATTGCAGGCGTAGAGGAAAGCGTACTTTGAAATTGTTTTTAAGAAAACATTCCCTTGCGTAAAATGTACAGCGAATGGGACTGTAATCTGATATAGCGAGCAGCACGATATTCGAGAGGCATTCTATTTTTTCTGATCTGTATTTTTTTAAACTCTTGTAGCTTTTTATAAACTTTTTAAAAATTTTCGTCCAAAGACACAAACGAACGATTCACCAAAATGGTCTGGCCTAATTTTAACGAGATGGTAAAACAAAGTGCGTCAAATTCTTGGCATATATTTAATTCAAAAAGAAACAACAGTAACGATAAACTAGTAGTAACGTGTAAGCAAAATGTCGATTAACGTTTTTATTTAA
Organism: Hylaeus volcanicus; assembly: GCF_026283585.1. Lineage (NCBI taxonomy): Eukaryota > Metazoa > Arthropoda > Insecta > Hymenoptera > Colletidae > Hylaeus > Hylaeus volcanicus. The sequence goes on along the minus strand of NC_071984.1, from coordinate 3,101,131 downwards.
AATATATGTATTTGCTTTGATGTTGGGCTCGAAATGAAGAGATTTCAAAAGAATATTAAACATAGGTACTCGTATATATTTTATTAGCTCTATATTTTTGTTTATAATCTCGTGAAAGTTGTTTCACCTTATGTTCCTATTTACTGGTCCTCTATATATTTACTCGTAGAGAAAACATAGAATTTGACACACGTTTCTTTCCTGTAGCAAACTAAAGAAAGTGATAAAGAAAAAAAAAAGTTCTTCGCAAAATGCTCAAAAAAGAAAAAAAAAATACTGTTAACAAAAAATGTGTTCTGTATTTCGTAACGCACATTGCAGCCTGGACGTGTATTTTAGTTAACATTGATTCCACCAGGCCTATTCTGTAAGTTTCTAGCGTAACATTACTTTCGAACCTGTTAATACGTAACCGTAGGTTCATTACGATTGAATAAATTGTATATCTTGCCAATACTAAACACGCTACAAAATAATAAAGCATTACGCAATCTAATCTTACGCAATCTGTTGTTTTAATTTTTCAAGTTAACATCAAACGCTATTCGAATCTTCGTTTCTTTTCATCTGTCATGATTTACATAGAATTTAATAGGTCTCTAAGGCAACGCAGGATGATTCTATCCTTGGATGGGTATGTAACTATGATTAAGACTTTAAAATATTTAGGAGACTTAAGGTTTCGCTCAGCTTACAGAATAGGCCTTAATAGATATCTCACTTTTCTCCCCAAATTTGTGGTTTTTGTTTTTTTTTTTAAGTAATCGATGCTTCTTCTGGATTTTGATACAATGTAATAATTATTCTTTCAAATGTTTGGGTTGTATAGCTTGAGATAGACGATGGAAGATTACTAACTGAGGGATTTTTGCAAGAAGAGTTGCATCCAAAAGTCAGTTTACATCAGCCAAAATTCGCAAAACCTAAGGGTCCACCAGGCAGAGGCGCAAAACGTTTGACCAAGGTTCAAGATTTAGCAACTTCGGAACAAGAAATTTAAATATTTTTTAAATTTGTTGAATTAATCGAACGTGATAGATATATATATATATTGTGATTCTTTTTAATGATTGTGTCTTAAATCTTTTTTGCAATGGAATAGTATTATTCATTTTAGGATTATAACGTTTTATGCGTAGAAATTGCATCACGAAAGGATGTGATATAAAATATTGTTTTTCCGATTGATCATCAGGCCTATTCTGTAACTCTAGCTTCAACCTGCATCGCATTCTATGTATATTGTACACTTGTTCGCTTCGATGCAGTATTATCAGGATGTAAATAAGAAATATTATATTATATTTATTTGATTTATACATAATTCATTATTCTATAATCATTTCTAAAGTTCCCTTTATTAATCTCTTTATATCTAAAGTTATTTTGTATTTGACTTCGAGAGTAATTGTTGCAGTTTTGTCATTCTTAAATTATTAAGACATTATGTAGACTATTTTACATGTATTAAATATATCAATTTGTTAACGACGATTAGATGTTTGCTTCAATTTCGTTTTCGGGTAGGCTATTCACACGATCATTCTGGCTGTACCTTTTCCTAAGTTCTTCATCCTCCTCGCATATATATGGTCCAGACATAGTCTTTATGACACTGCAAAGTAACAATTAGTTAAGTAGAATAAAATTTCTTAGTTTGAAAGATAATATTATTTGCACTTACTTTCTTCTTGCGTTCATCGTGGATGCGTGTATCTCATAAACATTGTCTATCTTGGTTCCTGTTAGATGTAATAACAATATCGTTAAACTACCATATATGGAACCCAACACTGCGCCAGCTAAAGAACCAGCAACTGCTCCTTTAGGTCCCATATTTGCTTTAAACAAAAAACCGGTTAAAGCACCAGAGTACAAGAAATTACTTATACTGTATTTCCCTCTGTACACATACAGGCAAGTCGCCATGCCTCTGGTAGAAAACATTACGCAAATTAATGTTTGTAGCAAGTTCTAAAAGACTATGTGAATACTATGAATCTTACTGGAACATAGAACAAAAAGCTCCGAGTCTCCAAGCAAGGTTCATGCCACCTCTCATGAATTCAGTGAGAAATTTCAGTTGCAATTGTTTCTGTGCGTCGAACTTATTTTGAAACTTGGATGCCTGATTCTCCGCTATAAATGTTTCCGGTACTAATCTAGCTTTCAACATTCCGCCTAAGAAAAATCCTCCTACAGTGGCTCCTATCGCTACGCTAATAACCGATTGCAATTCTTTAGTCACTTGGCCATCCCTGTTAGGAAAAAAGCAGAATTACAGTTAGTTGTACAGGAGAAGACTGAGACACTCTTACCAAAGTTTCAAATGGTCTTACTTCATTTTAAATATGTTTCTTAATCTGTCTGCACCGATTTCGGCCACTTTCAGAGATTCTATGTTATCGTTAGGAATGTCGTCATTGTTATTCCACGAAGAAAATGGAAAAAATCCAGTGCACAACAATCTCCCACCCATTGCTATACGAAACATTTTGTACATATTTTCTTTACTTGGTTAACAAGTTTTAGGTTATGTTGCATAAGCAGTGGACAACGAATTAACGATTCAATGTGGTAGAATAATTCGTTCTTTTGCAGTTCATTATGGGATTCAATTATGTTTAAATGTGAATATTACTGAATGTTTGTCATTGATAACATAAATGATAACATAAATTATTATTTACAATTATTATTATTACTGTACAAATGATTGGGAGTACACGAGTGATGTGCTAGGGAGAGGGAAGCTCGTATGTATGTGTGTGTGTGTGCGTGCGTCAGTGATGGAAGGCAGCCGGGTTTTTTCCAGCCAGAATTGTTGTGGCTATGAGCGCGAAATCATGAATATATTTGTAAAATTATGCAGGTGTAATTAAGACATCTCTTCTTAATTGTGCGTATATTTCATTGATGTTCGTCGCGAAAAAATCTGGCCTGGCTGGCATCGCTAGTGTGCGTGAGTGTAGGCAAGATGGCCGCCATTTCGCGCATGCGCACTGTACCGAGCGTCAGGGATGTATC
>NC_071984.1:3090253-3098094 GCF_026283585.1 Hylaeus volcanicus | reverse complement strand
GCCGCCATTTCGCGCATGCGCACTGTACCGAGCGTCAGGGATGTATCTAACGGAAACATACAAGTGGTGCCCTAGGCGCCCCAAAGAATGATAGAATTATACACGAATTGGAAATAAATTTTTGTTTTTGTTTGTTGTTTATTAAGATGAACAGAATACAGACTTTGAATCTTCTATTTACCATTCGAGTTGACGCCGTTGTTTATTAGTTTCGAGCCTCCTCGTCAAGATGGCGCCCTATATCCACGTTGCAAATGCAAATCATTCCTGTATTTATCCGTCCTAATTCCCTATAAAAATAAACAATCTTATCACAGATACATCAGAGACATAATTAACTATAAGAAGACGAATGAAAAATGTAAATAAAAAATATTTGTTTCCGCCCGGGATCGAACCGGGGACCTTGTGCGTGTGAAGCACACGTGATAACCACTACACTACGGAAACTCGACACTGTCAATGTTTCCAAAACAACAAATCCAGTTTACTTACGATCCAATTTCATTTCGTTTAACTTCGTCAGCGAATTTCTTTCCTAGAGAACATTTTCAATTCGATATGAATCGATTGGCAGTAAATAAATACAATATTAGTTCTATATTACGAGGGAATGTACAAAGTACACGAATGTTGCGACGCGATGTGTCCATGTGGCTCTAAGGAGCGAGGTAACGCGATGTAAACAAACAAGATTAGGACGCTCGCGATTCCCATTGTCCCAAGGTGAATTTGACGCATTCAGAAATGGGGAAAGTGACAGGCGGTGTCCGAACCAGTGACAGCTCCGACGATGATCGGAGAAATTTCATCGAAGACGAGCGCAAAGCTAGGACGAAGAAGAAGAGACGTAAAAGGGACCTGACGGACCTGCACAGAAAGATTTCAAAGTCCAGGAAGGTACCGCGCGCGTTTATTATTATCACGAGACTTTGTTTACCGAGTTCGACCACTTGTTTACTCCATGTTTAGTCAACGTTACGCATTTATTAGGATTGCAACGTTAAAATATAGCATTAATATCGAAACGATTAAAAAGATGATTGAATGAATTAGCGCGCGGTCGGTAAGGTAGAACGAAACAGGCCCCGGGGCCAGTAGCGTATCGATAAATCGAGTCACACCGCCCTTACTTTTGTTTGGTCGATTTACAAATGACAATGAATCCTTGTACATGATAAATGCGGATTTTCCATTTAGAAACTTTTTATTTGCAATTTGGAATCGTTTTAGGGTTTCTTTCTTTTTTTTTTACTCGTACATGATAGACATGGATTTTCCATTTAGAAATTTTTATTTGCAATTTTGAATCGTTTTAGGGGTTTTTAAGGAATCGTGACATTCGCGATGTACTTTTTCAGCGACACAGGATTTTATTTGTATCGCGTTTATAGTTTTACGTAAATGGAAAAAGGGATTCGTTTGCAGACGAAGGAGACGAGAGTCGACCGGAAACAGGGGAAGACGCGAAATTCGAAAAGGATTTGCAACAGAATTCTCCCTAAACCCGTGAGTCCAATTTATGTCGTCGTATAATTCAAATTACAAATGATAATTAATTTAATTAATTTAATCGGGTCGATATTAGACAGAGATGATATATTTTACGATTGTTTTTGTAACAGTTGGTCGGGATCTACAAAAATGGCGCCGTGGGAAAGTCAATTCGAAAGTGTATGTATCTTGGAACGTACAAATATTTTTATTTTGTTCTTTTAATCGAGCTTACGCATTTTAAATAACATAGATAATGGGTTCTCCAAAGGAGGCTTTAGAATTTGATAAATAAAAATAAAAAATATCAATATACCCCTCACCGTTTGTGTATTATTTACAAAGAAATTCTAAAGCGTCCTCGCTTTAATATTAAATATTAAAATGTTGATAATCGTATTCGTATAATTAATTTATGTTAATTTATATTAATTTATATTATTATTTTATATGTAATTTACAGCTGAATCGAACGTGACCTTGGGCGAATCCGGGGTGGCACGGCTACAGGGAAACGTCCTGAAGCTGCTGCATGGATATAATTCCAAATCAGAGTAAGCGAAAAGTAGAAACAATTTTACCTAATTAACAGTTTCATCTAATCCCTGCTAATTCCTTTTCCAACATTCTGCAGTTATGTTATGGTCGAAAGGAACCCTGGCAAAGACGCAAGGGATCCACTTTTTGATCCTATTGTTAAAAACATTCCGCTGCGTCTAACTCCTCTTGGTGACGATTGTGTAAGTCCTGTTTTGGGTAAAGTGGATGGGTAAGTCTCAGGTAATTTTCACAGAATTTCTACAAGTAAGACCATCACTGATAGTAGAAAAACTACCGAAGGAAACCTAAAGACTTTCTCAAAGTCAAAGTGGCTTCAGGACTTCATATTTTCTGTAACGAAGCACATATATGTCGAAGAAAGTGAATCTGTATTTTACGTTACACTAAATTGTAGCTTTGCATTGAGTTCAAGTTGGTAATACTGTGGGATCACTATAGCTGGTAATACTGATTGCAAGATCCTGAAGCCTCTTCCTGTAAATCCTTTATTTCATTCTAAAGCAAATTAAAACTAGTTTGAAACTTTGCAAAAGCTACATCTATTCTGTTCAGGAAGAAACGACGCCACAAGGACGCAGTTACAGAGAATGCTGGACCATCCAAGTCCCCTGGATTCTTACAGAAGCCTTCAGAAAAGAAGGAATGCATCAACCCTGATAGCCAACGTTGCAATGCCCTCAGTTGTTACACCAAGCTTTGTAACACCATCAGTTCTGACTTTGAGAAGCAGATTTTCCCCAATCAGTCCACTGAAGGTACTTAACCTACACTTACTCTTCTAATCCACCAGTCACCATCAAACAAAAGTCTATTACAAGAGTACAGAGTCTATTCACAGACATGAAAGCTTGTTCGGAACCACCTTTACGATGGTTCTCACAATTCTGCGTTTTTACAATTTCCAGAATTGTTGTCTGCGATGAAGAAAAAGTTGAGAAGTAAATACGCAGAGTCCTTCCACAACCAGCTGCAGGGTATGATGAGACGCGACATGACGTTGAAGGGAAGCGAGAATGCTCTGTCTTCTTTAGCGGAATACAATCTTCCTCCCAAGATCCATCCTCCAACAAAGGATTCAGACTTCCTTCCGTTGAATATTGGAATACCAGAATGTCAAGTGCGTTTAGCCAGAAACGATGAGAAAGACTCGAATCAAAACACGTTTCTATTACCAATGACAAGGAATTTCAACTCTGATGACAAGAGGAACAAGCCTCCCACGCCCAATTTGTTGTTTGGCTTGCCCATGCTGGACACCTTCGCTGAACCTAAGAGATTTCAGCATCAGCTAGCATCAGATTCGCTAAAAATAAGAAACAAGGAATTTGAAAGTGATGGCGAAGTAAGTGATCGCATTCATACTTCTACCGAGGTCAATCTATCAAGCAAGAGGGCGACTAATGTAAAGTATTTTGAAAATAGAGTTGAGAAAGGCAAGGGGAAGTCAGTTTTGTTCCTTCCAAGCGAGACAACGGAAGATCTCGTGAACCAAAGTCATTTGATAAAACGCAAGAATCAGCGTACGCAGACGGTAGACGTCGAGACAAAGGGACAATCGAGGAAGCAGAACCTGAAGACCTTGCAGCAGGGCAAAGCGAAGAACCTAAAGCACATCCCAGCGATCCTGCGACGATGTAAAAATGGTATCGCAAACAACAATCGAGTGAATATATTCGAGAAACCTATGTGTTTCAACAAACAACCCAGAGAACTGAGCGTTATCTTCACACCGCAATCCTTATCAGCGACCTCTAGCGAGAACTCGAAGGTGTTGGACCCACCAAGCATTGTAAGCACATTGTTTAACAATCCCGATAAGAAAAGTGTCTACTCTGAGGCATTCAGGACATCTTGCTCTCTGGACACTAAGCAACAATCACAGGACTCTACTTTCCTGCGTAAACCTAAGGCAAATACACATCCTAAGACTGTAATGTTCACCAGAAAGGACTCTGACAACCCAGACCAGTACCTGCGACTGGAAAATTTCATCCCGGATCATTCATCAAAGAGGACCATCCATCGGCAGCCTGAGAAATCCATGAGGAGCACTTGTGCAGCTCACAGGAACTGTCAGAGAATACCCACAGAGCATTACCAACAGCTTCGATGCTCCCAGAACTATGACGAGTCGGGGTACGTGGACCAGAAGTTCAAGCAGATGGAGTCACCGCAAATGCAGACTGTGCAGATGCAGCGAGAGCCTGTGGTTTGCGAGAAGCTCCTGTTGAGGAGGGTACAGAGATGTGGAAATGGTCAGCAGTGTCGTGAGAAAGATCAACGTGTCTGCTATGTGGTCATGGACCAACCCCAGGCTGAGAAATCTAGAGTCTTGCAAAATGGTCATTGCTGTCAGGAGGATATGCCCGACGTTGGTATCCTCAGAGGCGTGCAGAACCTCCAAATACTGCCAGTAGCACCTGCAGACCTTGCTAAAAAGCAGTGCATGGGGAATACTGTGCTCGTGGAGGAGCAACCAGTCAAGTACTTGGCCATCGATGGAGATTCAAAGGTTCAGAAGATGCCAATATACAGGCAAGCAAGTGACCAGGTTGCCAGCATCGATGCAGTGGATGTAGCTAATCCTACAGTTAATTATCGGGTCGTGTCCTGCCCTCGAGACACCTCGCAGAAGGTTATACTCATACCAGCTTGCGAACAGGACAATCTAGTGTACGTGAAGGACCAAAGCCAGTTGAACGCAAACTACGACCTGTGCTCGCATCCTAGACAAGAGATTTTGTATCAACCAGGGTATCGGTGTGTCAAAGATCCTATGGATACTGTTGATTTGCAGGGGATTGGTAGGAAGTTGAGGAGGAACATCGTTCGTGGGGAGTACCTGCAGTGTCGACCTCATGGTAAAGATATAACTATGTTTTAGTGTAGCATAGCTTTGAGAGATCTGTTGATTTATTTAACGACAAATTGTGGTTAGTTTTTTAAAATTCTACTGTGTTGGATAGGGAACCATTTAGTAAGCTGATAGTTATTCGAGTTGATAGACATCCAAGCTGGTAGTTGTCGAAGCTAGTAGTTGATCAAACTCATAGTTATTCGAGTTGATAGATACTCAATGTTGATACTTATTTAAGCTGATAGTTTCAATTTATTTCCATTAGCATGGAACTACATATATTAAGCTACATTAAGTATAACATAATATACTCAAATGTTGATCAGGTAGAACTGATTTTGATTAGATAGAACTTGATTTTGATATAATAGAATTTGATTTTGATTAGATTGACCCTATATTTCAGTATGGAAGCCTGAACTTCATTTTTTTTTATCACAAACTAAGGAAAATGATAAGAATAAAATTGTTTCAGAGCACGCTGTTCGCACAAGGAGTAAAGCAGTCTTCTACCAAGAGTGAAGTTATCGAAACTCTTAAAATACATAATATAGTATGTATGTGTTTTCTATTATATATCAGTGGGATACGTAGAATTATTTATTACGTTTTTCTTGCGATCATTTTTGCCAAGTATTAATAGAGATTTGAATTCGAGTGTCCTCAAAGAAGACAGCTGAGGCCTAAAATAGTCGAGAGAATCGTTTCTTTGTTCTTTTAGATTTGTATATTTATAAAAAAACAAAAAACCACGGGGCTTTACTGAATAAGAGAGGATCACCTTTTAAAGTTTATTTCACGCGAACTTTGTTTTGTTACTAGCAGAACAAATTAAATAAAAAAAAACAAAACAAATGGAAATAATTTAATCTTTGTACGTTAAGTGTAATCGAATTGAATAGCAATTTTCTGTTATATTTATGAAATATTCAAGCATTTGATATTATCGTTTACTTTGTACAACTTCCAGTATTAAAATAATTTTTCAATAATTTAAGTTTACTTCTTTAGACAGTTAGTTACACGGACAATGTCGAGAAAATAAATTATAAAAAGGGATTGAACTTGTTCTACAAACACAGAGAAGAAAAGGCGGGAAAAAGAGATCCTCTTCCGAATCGATAAAGAAGTTTCCGCCAAAGTTCAGGTGATAAGTCGATCAGTCGATAAGTCGTCACTGCGGAGTCGATAAGGTAGTTACCATTTACCAGGTGTCGGTCACACACCTTTAGTACGTGGCGTCATCTAGCAGCAAGAGTAGAAACTATTTTCGCTACAATCAGTGGAGACATCGGCGGCTCCACTGATACTAAAAAGAGCAGTAGCACTCGAAAATATTAATTTGTTATCGCTATTGAAATTATTACGGACGTGTCGCTCGCCTCCCTAAATTTCTCAGAAGTACAAAGTCTCCAAACAGAAAATCGATGAGCTCGCTTAGCTACAGCTCACGAAAAGTATATGTATAAATAAATACGGTAACGATCTAATAAACAACAGAATTATTCTGGCGTTATTTTCAACGGGAAAAATGAAATTGTATCGCGATTGAGAAAATAATTCGATTAACTGCGTTACACGACGTTAATAATGTCGTTCAGAAAACGAACGAATAATTGCAATCCACTTTAACCAACCAACCCCCCACCCCCCTCCTCCTCTCTCCTCCCGCCGTCCACAGTTGAGAACGTTATAGCGGGTGGGAATGTAAATTGCCACGTTGATATACTTTCTGCCGAATTATACCAGAAATATTACTATATATCGTATTGCATGAATATTTTATTTAACGAATTCTTATTTAACGTATGTTTACGTTTGTTATTTTCATTATTAATTTCTGACGACGAAAGAGTAATTTCCACGGGAAGTAAACATTCGAGCGGAGGCGAAAGATCGAAATCGAAACGAATCTAGAAATTTCTCGATCCGACTTTTAATTCGCGAGTTACAGACGTTTGAATGCGGAACCAATCGGGGCGCTTTCCGTTATCAGGGAGCCGCGGTATTGGCTGACGTTCAACGATTCGTAGCCAGCGAAGGAGGGCTCGGATGTAAAAGTGGTACGGGACTTTTCGCCTTGCTTTTTGCTTCTCTGTCTCCGTCCAGTGTTTTTGAAAATTTGATGAAATTTTGAAAAAAAAAATAAAAAATAAAAAAAAGAATAACAAAAAAAATAGCGAAGTAAACCATGTAACATCGCGAGGTTAATAATTTGTCGGTTATGTATCGATTTTCGATGAGGTCCCGATCGTCACCATCTTTGATGTGCGCTAGGAATGATTATTTTTTGAGAAAGAAGAAAATGACGAAGAAGATGGGTGGAAGGGATAGGAAGAAAAATAGCGTTTCCGTGGGTGGAAATATTAAATTGTATCCCTATGGGTGTTCGAGGCGACGGGATGGAATCGCGGCGGGGGTCGGGAGGGGTACGAGATCGCTAACCAATATTTAATCAACTTTCCAGGAGAATATTATTCTCCGGACAAATCAAGGACATATGTATCAGACCGCTAAGGGGGGTTGACGTTCACTGTATTGATATAAAAGACGAAGCTCCGTTTACACGAGCGCGCGCGTGTCCGTGTTTACCATCATTCCCATTGGCGTACCCATCGAACTCCTTCGCAACTCGTTGCTTTCTTACTTTTTCTTCATTTCAACATTCTCCGTTAACATTTATACTTATTTAACTCGATCGCGTGCACTTTATTCAATTAATTTCCGAGTATCGCGTATTATTTAAAATTGCATTTATTCATTTTATTTTCAATTTCTTTTAACATTTCATGTTAACATCTTCTTTGATATTTTGGAGGGTTGCAGGCACTTTATTTAATTAATTGTTAATTTATCAGACTAGTCAAATATATAATTATATTAAAAAATAAAATTCGAAACCTCTTGGTATTTAATGTTGCTAGTGGCT
>NC_071984.1:3089265-3090243 GCF_026283585.1 Hylaeus volcanicus | reverse complement strand
GCTCCATCTAGGTACCTAACAACTTCCAATATGCGAAATGAAACATCGATATCAATGGAAACAGGTTTGATACATTCAAATGAAATGAATTTCGAATACAGAAAGCTTTCTTAATAATTCTTAGAGACACTCGCAGTTTTTATATTGTACTTTCTTAGTGGATGTTTATTATCTGCTCGCGAGAAATTTAATTTGTAATCACGTGGAAATGATGGTCGAGGCTACGCCACTGGCGAAGCCCCCGTTTCCATGTGTTCCGAGCATACACACCAGAAACGGTTCTGTGTTGCGTGGCACGGCGCCGCGCACTGGAAGGGAATTCCCCTGGGTGGAGACAGGAGGGTCGAGGACCAGGACTGCTCTCATCGTTGGCCCTTTCGTGAGAACAAGTGCGAAACAAGTGTCGCACAGGTTCCCTACCACCTATCCTTCGCGAGCAACGTGTCGTGTTTAGTCACGTAATTTCTCTTTCCCAAGATAAATCATACTTCGCGCTCTATATTCGCTTTATCCTTCATGCCTGGGCCCCATTAAATATTTATCCAGCTCTCTGTTAAACACAGCCGTATTAATTCCTACGAAGGTAAGGGTAATCTATGCTTCCCGATATTTATTTATTTATTAACGAGAGAAGCCTTTGGCACATGTGTGTAAATGGAAATTAAAGAATTGGAGTGATCGGGTGATTTCTTTTTTTATTTCAGCTTTTGGAAAAGAAGTTATATCAAATTATTCAGTTATTTATTTATAGTAGGTGGCCTTTGGCACATGAGTGTAACTAGAAGTTACAAAAATTGGAATAATTGGGTGATTTTGAGGTTATGAAGACTGCACTGAAAGGGAATTCTATTTCAGCTTTTGGAAAAGAAATTATATTCAATTATTTATTTATAATAGATGGCCTTTACTACATGAGTGTAACTAGAAGTTAAAAAATTGGAATAATTGGGTGATTTTGAGGTTATGAAGACTGCACTG
>NC_071984.1:3085761-3089255 GCF_026283585.1 Hylaeus volcanicus | reverse complement strand
GAGGTTATGAAGACTGCACTGAAAGGGAATTTTATTTCAGCTGTTGGGAAATAAATTAGATCAGATTATTTATTTATAGTATACTTTATAGTATTATATTTTATAATATATATTTATATTTATAGCCTTTGAGTGTTATTAGAAGTTCAAAAATTAGAGAAATTGTTGATTTTATGATTGTTAAACCTGCTTTTGGGAGAATTTTATTTTGTTTTTTGGAAAGGAAGTTTTTCATAATTTAGATTATAAAAATTTTTGAATCGTTTAGAAAGTCGACATTGGTATTCGTCCAACTTTAATAATAAAGGAATGTAACGTGGATATTATCGTTGATTATTCTATATACTTTTGTATTTGTTCGAAATGTTTCATAGATTTTTCCATTATTTCATTATTTGCAAATTTATATTTTCATAGATACAGATAAACTACATAACGCGTATAATATCGTTAATATTTCTGTTGGATGAATGTATATAAATAAACCTTCGATTTATAGAACATAGAAAATGTGATTACATAGATGTGTATTTTTAACTCATTTTTTAGACCAAAAATTGAAGCCTTCCCTTTTACGATGGCTGTGACGTGCAGTGACCGAACAGCGAAGTAAGTGACCGTAGAATATATCATACTATAGAATATATCATTATGCGAAAAAAGGTGATCGTAGAGAGGCGAGATTAAGGCAGAATTTACCGAATAATTCACGCCCGCCCTCTGTCTCTATATTCTTGACGTTGCATATAAGTGATTCTAACCACGTTTCCAACAATTTCATGTACTCTTACATTTACAACCATTTTCACAGATTCCCCGACATTTACGTCACGCGAATTTAGACACAGAGTAATAATTTGCCTTGCATAAGAATGCGACTCGACAAATAAACCATCTAACGTCGCTATTAACATTTCCTACACTCTTGCATCTATTTTCATTTCCCACCAAACCCCCCCTTAATTCCCTCCCTCGACACACAATCATTGCTCACCTTGCCGAATCACCAACTAAATTCCACCCCATTATTAAACATCTTAATCCAGCCCCTCGATAATATTCGATCTATCAACCTTACCTGCGGAATGAAAAATTCTATCTCCTCGCCGACATAAACGGCAGCGCGAGTAGCCCCGGCTACAATTGCACCAAGACACCCTCGGCCGGGTGTAAACACACCTAGGGGTTACTCGTGGCTGCTCGAGCGTTGTCCAGCCGAAGCCTACCCCGGAATCGATCGTAAAATCGAGACTAGTAGAGGGGTTGGCATCATCGAATGAACGCTATCATTCGAGCTGATGGCTGTTGGGGGTGGCGCGGCGTCGAGGGTGAACGGTGCGAGCGCGCGGCGGTGGGCGTGGTCGCGAGACCTCCGCCGCCCGGGGTGGCCGTCTCCGTCGACCAATGACGTGCCGCGGAGGGGAGCGGCCGGCGCCGAACCCGTTTCAACGCTCAGGTGCCCCTGGCCACGCCCACGGGGCGCTCCCTCCCTCTCGCCCGTTATTGAATTAAGCTTATCATTTGATTTTGAGGAGACCCACCAGTCGGTCGTCTCGGGCTCTCTTAAGCGGGCCGAAAAACTTCTTTCTATCCGCGGTATAATCGCAATAATTTGATATCGCTGATCCGATTACGCGTCATAAGCCGCTATCGAGGAGGTGGCCCCTTCCGTCTGCGACCGTGGTATCGCTAGGCGAGTCGCCGACGGCGCGATCCGCAGCCGTGATTTCGCTGCCGAGGAATACGCGCGTGCGGGGCCCCGAGGATCCCGCCGACGGATCAGGGCCCTGAGGAGCCCCCGGCGCGCCATGCACAGGTGAATTCGGGGACACCGAGGCTCGACAAGGTCAGGATACACGGTCTCGAGGCGAGAAGTCGCGCGAGGAGAGCCTGGATCGCGGGGGACCACTTTGTATAGGACTCGGTGGGAGGATAGGACCCTGAAGAACACCTTGAAGAGGACCCTGAAGAACACCTTGAAGAGGACCTTGAAGAATACCTTGAAGAGGACCTTGAAGAATACCTTGAAGAGCACCTTGAAGAGGACCTTGAAGAGGACCTTGAAGAGCACCATCCAACCCAGAAGAATCCTCCACCCGTGGTGGTCTTCAATTCCCCCCCACTGTGACTGTTCCAACGCCTCCCCATTGACCTCTTCCGTCACAGTTGCTCCTCACAGTTGTTGTTCGTCTCTTAGTGCACCTAGTGAACAATGGATTACTCGTACTTGAACCAGGCGGCGGCGGCCGCCGCTGCAGGCTTCGAGGCCTCGAGCTGCGCGCTGGCAGCTAGTGAAATGCAATGTGGTTACGGAGACCTGAGCTCTTGCTCGCAGATGAGTCAGGCCGCGTATCGTTACACGGCGGCGAGAGCTGGTTATCCTGGGAACGGTGGCGCCACCGGTGCGGGCACAGGGGCACCGTTAGGGGCCCACCATACCTCCCACTCTCACGCCCACGCGCACCACGGGGCCCACGCGACGCCTTGTTCGGTAATGGCCGCCAGGTCCCAGGACGTCCATCGGCACGCCATCTTCCCGTCGGCCATCAACTTGCAGAGTGAGTGAGAGTTTGTTTACATTTATTTGGGAGTCGGAGCGGGCTCGAGTACGGTTTGGGCCTAGGTTAGGTCTCGAGTACGATTTACAGTAATTTTTGCTGGGTTCGGAGTGCAATTGTTCTTGAGGTCTAGGTTTAGGTCTTGTTAGATTTCAATTAGGTCTTTAGAGTCAGCGAGAGGAATTTTTGTTTTATTCCGAGTGAAATCACGCATGATTTGGGCCCGATAGGGCCTGGGTTAGGGCTGCAGAGTGAGACAGAGGAATTTTTGTTCGGTTGCCAGTGGAACTATGTGTAATTTTGTCTGGTTAAGTCTTCAAAGTGAGTAAAACTAATTTTTGCTTAGTTACAAGTGAAATTATGCATGATTTGAGCCTGACTGGGCCTGAGTTAGGTCTGGAGAGTTAGTCAGAGTACCTTTTCTTAGAGGAGTGAAATTATTCATGCTTTGAGTATGGTTAGGTCTGGATTAGGGCTGCTTAGCGAGTAACAGTAACTTTTCAAGTGAAACAGCGCGATCGTCTGAATTTTTTCTTAATTTTATTTTATTTCTGTATATATTTATAAATCGGCTGGGGTATTTCCAGTGGACAATGAATGCTTGAATGAAATAGAACACGTGAATAACACGCAGGGATTCTCCAAAATTGATTAGCAGCTTCATTGAATACCCGATCGGATGTATTGTATAATATATCTATCTTTGACGAGAGGAATAATTTGTTAAATATTACCATTATATATTTCATCTGTCTCAGGGAAACATTATGTCCAAATAGCAAACTCTAAAAATCCCCTTTTCTTCTTATATTTAGGAATAATTGTGCTCATGATCAACAGAAGCTGCTCACATAATCATTTTTAGAAAAATTCAACTCTTCTTCAAACAATATTTCCTCTTCCCTTTAGAAATTTTTTTCTTGCAAACGATAGAAG
>NC_071984.1:3084233-3085751 GCF_026283585.1 Hylaeus volcanicus | reverse complement strand
ACAATGATTGTCCCATTTTTAAAAAATCAAGCTTTCACTTTAGAGGAAAACTTTCCATACATTTTCCGTAGGGTTCCATGAGATCTACAAGGAAAAAAAGTTTCGATCCAAAGCGTTCATTATTAAAAGAGCTACGAATTTTTGAAAAGTAGACAACACTTTTTCTTGTTTTTCCGTCAAAATGAACTAATAAATTGGATCTTCCAATAGTTGGACATTTTTAAAAAATTCTTTACCCGAATACACGCAGTTTCCCGTTTCGACCATCGAAATCCATTCATCCAATCGAAAGTTATGATTTTTCAAAACCTTGGTCGAGCACCCCTCTCAAGAATACATAAAACGATCACTCTTTCATTTTTTAAAAATTGCGTTTTCACTTTAGAGGAAAACTTTCTATACATTTTCCGTAAGTTTCCATGAGATCTACGAGGAAAAAAAGTTCCAGCCCAAATAGTTCGCTATTAACGAAACCCGGTCGGTTATTCCTGCATCCGAAACCCCGGCGAGCGATCGCCGTCGTACGAGACAACAGCGCCCTTCTAATTCGCGAAAAAATTCGAACGACGTTGACCATAGGAACGTTGGAGTAAAGGAAAGGAGAATCAATCGTTGTGGAGATGGGCAACCGGGCGAGGGGAGGGGGGGGGGAGGTGGAGGACGGGCGGAGCGAAGTGGATCGTCTTGGAAAAAGAGGGGTGGTCCCTTCATTTTCCCAGGGGAAAGTCACCGCGATGGCTCGTCGTCTCCGTGCACGAGAACCGGCCACGGTGTTTCCTCGAGAAACGACGACAAGATGGCACTGAAAATCAATGGATGTGTCTCGGTTCTCCCTTTCCCTCTCTTTCCGCACTCCGTACTCGTCCCAGCCTCGCCTCTTTCTCTGCCTCCCACTCATTTACTTGTTCGTTTCCGTGTACCGTGGCTCTCTTTATCCGTCTTCAACGTGGACCATTCCCGTCCGCCTAACCCTCCCCGCCTCCCGCGCCCTCCTCTCTCGCAGTCACTCATCGCTATGGTTACGATCCACGGTAGCATTGGAGCCCAGCCATCTACGCCTATATTCCATAATCTATAACTGCGTTCTAGACGTCCTCGACCGAGAGCCTCGGCGTTCTTTACCGGAGGAACCGACAGAGATTACCTGAGGGGGGGGGGGGCTCTGTGAATCGAGAGTCGCCGGTAAAACTTGTTGGCGGGGGTTTCGGGGGGGGGGAGGCGTTTGGTCGTTTCGAGAGGTGCTAGAGGAATTGTTTGGTAAGAAAGGGGGAAGTTGGTTGTATCAGAGAGGTTGTGTCGCAGAGGTGGAAGCGTCGGTGTTTCGAAGCTCTAGAATTATGAAGATTTAGAGGTGTGAAGCTCCAAACCTAGGAAGCTCCGAAGTTGTTAAAAGTTCCGGAGCTATTTAGGAAGCTCCCAATGCTAGAAAGCTCTAGAGCTTTGAAGCTCCGATCCTAGACAGCTCCAATCCTAGAAAGCTCCAGAGCTTTGAAGCTCCAATGCTAAAAAGCTCCAGAG
>NC_071984.1:3082711-3084223 GCF_026283585.1 Hylaeus volcanicus | reverse complement strand
TAGAAAGCTCCAGAGCTTTGAAGCTCCAATGCTAAAAAGCTCCAGAGCTTTGAAGCTCCAATGCTAGAAAGCTCCAATGCTAAAAAGTTCCAATGCGACGAAGCTCTAGAGTTTCGAAGCTGCAAAACATTGAAGCACCCAGCAATTAAACTATATACAATAATCTCATTTGTTACACTCTCGTTTATTATTATTACACGTTAACATTGTTCATCGCTCCATTGTGTTGCAGTTTTTAAATAATCGGCGCCATTATTTTAATTTTCAGGCGGTTTGGGGTACAAGGCATATTCAGGCCACGACGGGTTGGCAGAGAAGAGGAAACAGCGTCGGATACGAACAACATTCACTTCCGCCCAGCTGAAGGAGTTGGAGCGTGCCTTTCAGGAGACTCACTACCCAGATATATACACCAGAGAAGAAATCGCCATGAAGATCGACCTCACGGAAGCCAGAGTCCAAGTAAGTAATCTTCTGTTATATACATATAAACACCCTTGTTCATAAATACATACGTGGCAAATATGGACACTTGCTAGGTTCAATGAATAATTAATATACACTATTTATTATTTATATATATATCCATATATGTATATGTTGAAAATTCCCGTTTCGAATATCCTTCCACAAAAGCGTTTCACACTGATTAGGGAAGCTCGATCGGGCGAGCTAAGTGAGATATATAATCCCCGACGCGAGTCTTTTCTTTCCTTCGCTTTTACTTCGGGTTCCTCCCTCCGGCGTCGCTTAAAATGGAGGAACGAAACGGAGGGACAAGGGCGATGGCGGAGAGCGCGCCATGTAATTGGATTACAAGCCTCGTTTTCGTTTTCACGGTTACCTGGAAGTCGCTGGTTGATGGATTACAACGTCTAATGCCTCTGACGGATTAACTCGAACTTCTTACGTGGGAAACGTTGGAGATTTAGGGCCTATCGAACGCCGGGAATTTATGATCCAATCAAAGTATTTTGCATTTTACGCTCGGGACCTGTTACGGTGGTTTAATATTCGGTTCGAAGATCTGTCGACGTCCATTTTCTTCTTGGGACGGTTTATATCGTCTTTCGCTGTTTTTGTTTTGCCGAGTATGGCCAAATGTTTGAGAATAGTATGGAATAATTAGTTTCATAAGGTTCGAAGTGAATTAATCGCTCGGAATTAAATGATATACATAGACATATGGATAGATAAATGGTATTGTCCATCAGGTTGAGACATTATATTCAGATACAATGCAATGGAGGTTAGATTGGGAACGTAGACTCTTCGATTCTTTTGCATTTTAATATTTATTATTAATAGCTCTCGAGCTTCATAACCTCAGAGCTTCATAACCCCGCAGCTTCATGACCTCAGAGCTTTAAAGCTCTGGAGCTTCGTAACCCCGCAGCTTCATAATCTCAGTGCTTTAAAGCTCTGCAGCTTCCTAGCATCGAAGCTTCATAACTTCAGAGCTTTAAAGCTCCGGAGCTTCATGACCTCAGAGCTTTAAAGCTCTGGAGCTTC
>NC_071984.1:3082284-3082701 GCF_026283585.1 Hylaeus volcanicus | reverse complement strand
AAGCTCCGGAGCTTCATGACCTCAGAGCTTTAAAGCTCTGGAGCTTCGTAACCAGAGAGCTTTAAAGCTCTGGAGCTTCATAACGCAGCAGCTTCATAATCTCAGAGCTTTAAAGCTCTGGAGCTTCATAATCTCAGAGCTTTAAAGCTCAGGAGCTTCCTAGCTTTGGAGCTTGATAACCTCAGAGCTTTAAAGCTCTGGAGCTTCATAATCTCAGAGCTTTAAAGCTCAGGAGCTTCCTAGCTTTGGAGCTTGATAACCTCAGAGCTTTAAAGCTCTGATGCTTCATAATCTCAGAGCTTTAAAGCTTCGGAGCTTCATAACCCCGCAGCTTAAAAGCTCCGGAGCTTCGTGACCTCAGAGCTTTAAAGCTCTGGAGCTTCCTAGGTTTGAGCTTCGTAACCTCAAAGCTTTAAA
>NC_071984.1:3081069-3082274 GCF_026283585.1 Hylaeus volcanicus | reverse complement strand
GCTCTGGAGCTTCCTAGGTTTGAGCTTCGTAACCTCAAAGCTTTAAAACCTCGGAGCTTCATAACTTCATAAATATTTCTAGAGTTACGGATGCGCGAACGAACGACGTTTGGAAAAGTCGCCAAATAGTTCAGTTATTCGAATGGTTGCTCGTTAAATAATTTAAACAATTTCACTCGAGTATATCGGCGAATGGATATAATCGCACGTTCGACGAGAACGAAAATTTCAATCAAACTTTAATATCGCGCAGATCGTTACTTCTCCAATCGCGAAATATACATTAACGGCCTTGCCATTAACGCGATAATCGCTGTTAACACTAATCACCGATGTCTCGTCAGTACATTCCAAAAACGTTCGGTAATCATGTTACACGGAAAATTGCAATTTCGTCGATCGGCGCGAAAAATATATATCTGCAATCGAATTTTATGCCGTTGGAATCGCGTTGCGAAAATTAATAAACATCAAGTAATCGTTGAATAATCGTGTCGTTGGACAATTATGGATAAAAAAGAAATATAATTGAAAATTGCCGGGTAATTAATGTTCAATTCCAATTATCGATATTTGGTTTTGATTCGGGTGAAAGTACGTGTATTCGAGAAAGAATCGACAACGCGAAGCGGAGAACTATAAATTTTTATCAGACTAGGTAATTATTGCGTGTATACAGGCAGCCATAAGGTTGAACGTGTGTGGATGGTTGGTAATGAAGCACGAAGTTACTATCAATTTTCTAGTAGTTTGCGGCATCATGGGACGACCGCCATTTCCGAGGAGGTTTGCCCTGATGAAGGGTAGTCCTTTGTCAGTTCGAATCTTCCCTAATTTGCATGCCTAGGTCCAACCCCCAGAAGTACATAGAAATTTCTATGCATGTATCTTCTTGGAGTCACACGGACTAGACCTAATCGTAAGAACATGAAAGTGCATCGAGTTATGTGCGATCGTAGAATATTCTTAGGAGGAGATCTCGAATAATTTTATATATATTCGGGGTAACTTTCTTAATTCCAATAGTGATTACAATTATTCACCCACAATCCAATCATTACACTCTAATTATTTTAGACCTCTCTACATTTTAAATCCCCAATGGCTCAATTCTTCAAGTATTCATTTATATTTAACTATTCTTTACACAATCATCTCTCTCAATTCTAACCTCCTAATTATATTGAATCCCTTAGATTACCAAC
>NC_071984.1:3077389-3081059 GCF_026283585.1 Hylaeus volcanicus | reverse complement strand
AAGATTCAATTCTTCAAGTATCCACCCATTCTTATTTCTCTAAATTTCTTATCTAAATTTTTTACTCACCCATGTTTTTCAATTCTAACCTCCTAATTATATTGAATCCCTTAGATTACCAACTCTCTAAAGTCCAAGCCACCAATGGTTCAATTCTGCAAGTATCCACCCATTCTTATTTCTCTAAATTTCTTATCTAAATTTTTTACTCACCCATGTTTTTCAATTCTAACCTCCTAATTATATTGAATCCCTTAGATTACCAACTCTCTGAACTTTGGGTCACTAAAGCTTCAATTCTTCAAGTATCCACCCATTCTTACTTCTCTAAATTTTTACTCACCCATGTTTTTCAATTCTAACCTCCTAATTATTAAATCCCTTAGATTACCAACTCTCTGAACGTTGGGTCACTAAAGATTCAATTCTTCAAGTATCCACCCATTCTTACTTCTCTAAATTTTTACTTACCCATGTTTCTCAATTCTAACCTCCTAATTATTGAATCCCTTAGATTACCAACTCTCTGAACGTTGGGTCACTAAAGATTCAATTCTTCAAGTATCCACCCATTCTTACTTCTCTAAATTTTTACTCACCCATGTTTTTCGATTCTAACCTCCTAATTATATTAAATCCCTTAGATTACCAACTCTCTGAAGTCCAAGCCACCAATGGTTCAATTCTGCAAGTATCCACTCTATCTGAATCTATCTATCCAAAGTTTTCTTATTCGAAAAGCCTTAATCAATTAGATGAATGAAATTGGAAGAATCTCCTGTCCCGTTTCGCTCCTGGCCATCAACTATAAATCAACATCTCATCCACTCGATTCTTGGGTATTATGCATGCTCGCAGGTTGCCTGGGACGATAATGGAGTTGTAATTCATACGGAACGACATGTGACTCAGAGGAACGTGTCGCCACGCGACAGACTGCACCCCTTGGTGTCATCGGGGCCAAAGCGTCAGGAATAACAGTTGGGGGGGGGTAGAGGGTGAATGGGCAGGGTGGTTGTTCCGGTGGACCAGCATTCGGGGAGCCGGCGGTTAGGCAAGGGTCGCGATCCAATTGAAACAAGTGGAACGATCTGCGTGGATGCGTTTAATTCAATACTAGAATCATTAGCAGCGTCTTGGGAGTCCCTCGATGACACTGGAATGCGTAACAACATACTGCTTATATGTACATTCTTTTCTATCTTATATATACTCCTTAGAGATTCGCTTATAACAACAGGTTCATTACAGGTATAATCTTAAAGCTTCTCTTGTAAGAGTATACTCCTTATGGATTCTCTTATATGAACAAACTCCTTATAAGTAATTTTGTTGAAATATACTTCCTATAGCTTCTTTAATGAGAACATCCTTATAGATTCTCTTATGTGAACAGACTCCTTGTAGCTTATCTTGTAGGGATATACTCATTATAGATGCTCTTATATGTACTTCTTAGAGTTTATCTTATAGGAACATCCTTCTATATGAGTGCATATAGCTTCTGTTATAGGAATATACTCCTTATAGATTCTCTTATATGAATACACTACTTAGAGTTTCTCTTATAAGAACATCCTTCTATATGAGTGCATATAGCTTCTATTGTAGGAATATACCCCTTATAGATTCTTTTGTATGTAGACTTCTTATAGTTTCTCTTACAGGAACATCCTTATAAATTCTCTTGTATGAACAGACTCCTTGTAGCTTATCTTGTAGGAATATACTCATTACAGATGCTCTTATATGTACTTCTTAGAGTTTCTCTTATCGGAACATCATTCTATATGAGTGAAGCAAGAATAGGAATAAGAATATAAGATAATATATAATATAATATATAAGATAATATAAGAATATATAAGAATATACCCTTTATAGATTCTCTTATATGTACAGACTTCTTATAGTGTCTCTTACAGGAACATCCTTATAGATTCTCTTATATGAACAGACTCCTTGTAACTTCTCTTGTAGGAATATAGTCCTTATAGATTCCCTTATATATACAGACTTCTTAGTGTTTCTCTTATCGGAACATCATTCTATATGAGTGAATCAAGAAGAAGAATAAGAATATAAGAATATAAGATAATATATAATATAATATATAAGATAATATAAGAATATACCCTTTATAGATTCTCTTATATGTACAGACTTCTTATAGTGTCTCTTACAGAAACATTCTTATAGATTCTCTTATATGAACAACTCCTTACAGGTGATCTTGTAGAAATACACTCATTGTAGATTCTATTATATGAACCGACTCCTCATAGTTTCTCTTATAGGAACATCCTTATAGAGTCCCTCACAGGAACATATATTATAGTTTCTTATCCTTATAAACATCCTTATAGATTCTCCTGTAGAAATATACTCCTTGTAGATTCTCTTGTACGAACAAACTCCTTATAGATGCTCTTATATGAACTTCTTAGAGAACACTTCTTAGAGAAGACTTCTTAGAGAGGACTTGTTAGAGTTTCTCTTATAGGAACATCGTCATAGCTTCTCTTATAGGAAAATACTCCTCATATGCACATCCTTATAGGTTCTCTTACATCGGACCATACTTGTACATATAGCTTGGCTTATAGGAAGTGTTTCGACTCCTGGTCTGTGTCATCTTCAGCCACAGAAACATTTATCTACCAGCGTTCCTGAAGTGCTCCTACTCCCTCCCTTCAATTTCTGCATTTCCTGTATGTATGTATGTACACATATGCGTGCCTTTTTTCCGCTGTTTTTCTTAGCATCCCCATTGGTGCGCCACACCGTCATTCCTCACCGTCGGACACCCCTTCGTCGGAAGTGTCCCCCATCAAATTGACCTCTCCGTTCTCCTTGCGGTATCCCACCGGGAGAAAGATACTCGTGTTGATTTTCTGGGAACTCCACCAAGGCTGTCTGTTCAAAAATTGCATCTGCAGTGCTTAGTGCTATAAAATCAACTTGTGGATTTTTCAAAGAATTTTACAATTCTTTTCAACGATCTAGCGTAAAATTTGGAGAAATAAGTTTCTAGAATCCCTAAAATTATAAAGTCGAGCGTGGAACTGTGTTGAATATTAAATTCGAGGATCCTGAGATTTCCCAACGACCCACCACGGTAAAATTATATTAAAAATCGCAACTAAAATCGTCCTGATTGGAAATAGCTGTCCCAACAGGTCAGGCTGGAATTTTGCTATCGATATATACCTTTCAACTTCCCATCTGCATATTTTAATCCTGAAACCATAACCTTCCGTCTGATTGATCGACGAAGCGGATGGTGCACGACGGTAATTCGGCCCGACTTCCGGCCGCTGCGATATTCATAGGATCGTTTTCGGATATATCCTTATAACTCGCTTAATGCGACGCATTGAGAGAATCTTGGACGTGCCATGAATGTTTCAAGCGGCTCAGCGTGCACCAGCGTCAGACAGGAATCCTTCATTCTGATAGCACGTCGCGTTTCCAACGAATTGCCTCGTAGATTGAAAAATGAACCGAGTAGAACTGTTACTACTCACTGGAATTCTTCTCTATTTGGAGATTCGGACGCTTGGATGATTCAAATGTCAGGTGGATGAGGTCCAAGTACGTACACTGCTCTGAAAGTTGACCAATGAACTGAGTAGAACCGGACCTACTCAAGGAATTTTTCTTTATTTGG
>NC_071984.1:3076530-3077379 GCF_026283585.1 Hylaeus volcanicus | reverse complement strand
GATAAGGTTTCAAATACATATATTGTTCTGAAAGTCGAAGACTGAACTGAGTAGATCTGGTCCTATTCATGGAATTTTCCTTTATTTGGAAATTCGGATACTTGAATGATTCATATGTGAGGTGGATAAGGTTTCAAATATATTGTTCTAATGGTTGAATACTCGGAGTAGAATTGGTCTCAAGTAGAATTGAAAGAGTAGAATTGAACTGAAAAAAATTCTTCTCTATTCAGATATTTAGACATTGGTATGAATCAAATACGAGGTGAATGAGATTCCGAAACGAGTAGAACCGATCTTACTCAAGAAATTCTTCTCTATCGAGTACAGATTTCGCTCAGAATTGTCTCCAATGTCATCCTCATCTCAACCACTGCACAAACACACTATTCAATAAACCTTCGACACCTTATCAACCACAAAAATGCAAGTTCCTGGCGGGGCAAAGGTCACCGACAACCCCAAAGCTAAAACTCTCCGTAAGTCGAGCCCGGGTTAATCGTGAGATTAGCGCGAAGCGCGGTACTCACGCTGGACCGTTAAAGAAGTTGGAATTGCTTCGCGCCGCACGCTTCTGAATGTTTGCAGCTACCGACGTCGTTCTCGGCGGATGATACCCAGCAGGACAGTTTTTAATCACCGTAAGTGGATCTACATAGAGTTCGCAATTACCAGGGCACACTCCTGGCATGGGCCCCTTGTGTATCAACCCACCAGGGGTGGATCCACCGCGGCAGAACCTAGCCAGGCTCGAATGTTTTCCCCATTTCGTCCCTCTGTGAAAACACACCGCCACCACCAATCTCTCTCTCTCTCTCTCTCTCTCTCTCTCTCTCTCTCTCTCTCTCT
>NC_071984.1:3067002-3076520 GCF_026283585.1 Hylaeus volcanicus | reverse complement strand
TCTCTCTCTCTCTCTCTCTCTCTCTCTCTCTCTCTCTCTCTCTCTCTCTCTCCTCTCCCGCCGCTCTCTCCCCTCAATCGCGTCATTCTATCTACGATCCTTCTTCGAGAGTTTGTGTTAGTGCTCACTCGCTTTTTCCGTCTCTTCGCGTTTTTCTTCCACGGTAACGCCCTTCGCTGATCAACAGAGGAGTAGCCATCTTGAACGCGCGCGAAATTGTAGGTTAGGATCGAGTTTTTTCCTTGGAAAAGTATCGATCTAACGGCAAGATCCGTTCGATGGAGTATCGTCGCGTCGATTGATACTGTTGTTATTTATTCGACGACATCGGGATCGCAGGGTTCGAATGATACAACGAGACTGATAAAAATAGGTCTATACGCGATTTAATGCAAGCGATGCATACAGTGAAAAAATGTATGGTTAGGAAGAAAAAACGATACACGATAGAAACAAAAGAGATCACGTCGGGTGTCTTCTGGCGGCATGCCATGTTCGAGAGCTTACGTCAGCCTACATTTCCAATAGATACGCGGACAATTTCTATTTCGATGTTTGGAATCGATGTAAGTAATTTATCTCTACCTTCTTTGAGGTACCGGGAGAGGGGGAGGATGGGAGGGAGGGGGAGCAAGTATTAAAAGTTTTTTGGGTATATTTTCTTTTACACCAGAATTCGTGTATTTATACAGGGTGTCCCAAAAATGTTGTAACACATTGAAAGGGGTGGTTCGGGAGGCGATTTGAAACAACTTTTTCTTTAGCGAAAATGTTGTCCGAGGCTTCGTTATGGAGATATTAACGGAAAACGACGACCAATCAGAGCGCGCGTATACCGTTGGAGTGGCCGCGGTAGCGTATGAGCGCGACCGCCTAGCGCGTAGCCACGCCCACTGCTGGCGCTCCATCGGCATACTCGCGCTCTGATTGGTCAGTGTTTTCCGTTAATATCTCCTCAACGAAGCCTCGGACAACATTTTCGCTAAGGGAAAAGTTGTTTCAAATCACCTCCACTTTGTACATACAAGGTGTCCCAAAAACGTTGTAACACCTTGAAAGGGGTGGTTCGGGAGGTGATTTGAAACAACTTTTTCCTTAGCGAAAATGTTGTCCGAGGCTTCGTTGAGGAGATATTAGCGGAAAACCCCGACCAATCAGCGAGCGCTCCATTGGCATACTCGCGCTCTGATTGGTCCGGAGCTTTTCGTTAATATCTCCTTAACGAAGTCGTGTACAACATTTTCGCTAAAGAAAAAGTTGTTTCAAATCACCTCCCGAACCACCTCTTTCAATGTGTTACAACATTTTTCGGACACCCTGTATTCTTGAGGTTTAACAAAAATTAACGAATTTTTCTTTCGTTAAAAGAAAAAAAAAGAAAAAAGTGACGAAAAGTATTCAACACTCGGGCTACCCCCGATTCGGTTTTTTCTGTTCTCTGGATATCGTGAAAAAGTAAGATTCCAAGAGCACTTTCCGAAGCGGAACTCTCGATTAATTTGGGAAATTGCACCGAAATTTCGGGCGCTAACTTAGCGCAAACTCGGAATAGGGAAGCATCGACAGGGAATCGCGAACAGGTTTCTGGTCAGAGGCTAAAGTGGCCAGACGGTTAATGAGACCTGTCTAAGCGATTTATTCGTCAGGCTCGATGGCATCGGCCCGATGCATCTCTTAATCAAGATTTCGACTGCAGAGCCATGCGTTTCTGATCTCTCCCCCACTCTCCCGAAACTTATTTGGCTAATTGAAGAAAGCGACCCTGTGGCGACTGAGAGTGTCGCAGTTCCCGTTCGTTGTAATTTCATTAGGGGATGTCTGATTCGGCGTTCTTGATCGATTATTGATCCCTGTTGGGTTGGTCTTTGAGGCTGGATAAGGTATTTTCCTAAAGTGGATAGTTGCTTGTCTTAAAAAAAATCGTGGGACTCTTAATAATGAATATTTTGGGTTGATAATTATTTTCCGTGTGGATCTCATGGAATTCTACGGAAAATGTATAGAAAATTTTTCTCTGAAGCGAAGATCCAATTTTTAAAAAAATTAAAGACTGATTCTTTTAAGAATTTGCAAAGTGCTCCCTCTATTTTGATCAAAATCTGAAATTGTCTACAAAAATTATTTTTCACTTCCTCGATCACAATGGAACATATTTTGTTAAATAACATATAGGTGTAACTTCTACTGTTTATAAGAAAAAAATTTCTAAAGGGAAGGGGACATATGGTTTAGGTTTTCTTATCTTGCTTATCTTAAAAAAATTCGTAGGTCTCTTAATAATGATTATTTTGGGCTGACAATTATTTTCCTTGTAGATCCCATGGAATCCTACGGAAAATGTATAGAAAGTTTTCTCCTGAAGCGAAGATCCAATTTTTTAAAAATGAAAGAATGATTCTTTTAAGAATTCTCAAGGGGGTTGCTCCGTCGATTTTGATCATAATCTAAAATTGTCTATAAAAATTATTTTTCAATCTCTCGGTCAAAATGAAACATTTTTTGTTATATGTCATGTAGGCGTAACTTCTATCGTTTACAAGAAAAAAATTTGATAAAAATTCAACGATAAGTCGACAAAAATAAAAATTAAGATATCTCAAAAAATATCTGTTTCTCGAAAAAATTCATGCGTCAACAATTTCATATCTCGTCGAGATGTACAACTCTTGTTTAAAGCATTTTTCCGATGGACCACTTTTTATCCCACTATTATTCCAGTATCGCTATTTAATCACAAATATAAAAACTACCTAACCTTCAAAAATTCGTAGCTCTCTTACTAACGAACGTTTATAATAATTTATTATGATATAATCAAACCTCTTGCAAGTCCAACAAATTTTATAATTCGTAGAATCGTATGAATGAAAAGGATTCGGTAGAGGAGTAGAAAAGTTTACAGTACCTTTAAAAAAAATCCTAACCTATACTGTCCCTGGACTGCGAAATCAGTTGTTGGAGGTGGAGTGGAGCGGCCTTAGGGTAGAACAGGTCCTGTACGAGAAATCCTTGGTTAACTGGTCCAGAAGGAGGAAATCACGACCAGTCACAATCGCAGGGTTAATCGAACGAGTAAATACAATGCGAACCCGGTGCTCCTACCGCTCCGGAATCCCTAATGTTAGGTCCATAAGCTCCTGGCTCTGCTTGACAAAATATTTACGGCCACCCCTTCGAAAATGTTCGCCCTTCGTTAACGGAGGAAGATCTCTAAAAATATCGATAATAAAGTAGAACTTGTATTTTATAAATATATACTAGTTGTAAAAAAAAAAACAGAGTTGCGAAAGTTGGTACCTCAACGTGGCAAAATGGCGGGAAAATATTTCAGTTTGAAGCGGAGTCGTTAATAATTGTATGGGAAGTCGCAAAATTTGTTATATAAACAATAATAAGCAAAATTGTAATGGCTAGCAGGTTGGGACTTAGGTTATCTATATACAGGGTGGTTATAGGTTATCTACAGGGTGTCCCAAAAATGATGGAGATCATTGAAAGGGATGGTTCGGGAGGTGATTTGAAACAACTTTTTCCTTAGCGAAAATGTTGTCCGAGGCTTCGTTGAGGAGATATTAACGGAAAACACTGACCAATCAGAGCGCGAGCATGCCGATGGAGCGTTCGTGGTAGCGTATGAGCGCGGCCGCCTAGCGCGTAGCCTACGCTCCATCGGCATACTCGCGCTCTGATTGGTCGGGGAGCGCGGCCGCCTCGCGCTCTGATTGGTCAGTGTTTTCCGTTAATATCTCCACAACGAAGCCTCGTACAACATTTTTGTAAAGGAAAAAGTTGTTTCAAATCACCTCCCGAACCACCTCTTTCAATGTGTTACTACATTTTTCGGACACCCTGTATATTCCCATGAAATAATATACACGTTTATTCCCCATAATTTTTCGTTTATAATTCGTTTTACAGTGTTGTAATGTAAAGGTATAATATCGAGAATCTATGAATTTAGCAATTTCCACTTCCACTTCATTTTACTTCCTAACCTTCGTGGATGTAAGGTACTATCTCCATAAAAACCATCGCAGACGGTAATTTTCATCAGCGTCGAGTCGAAAGTTCTAACCACCAGGGAAAGTTACCCTGTTCCGTCGGTGGTTCTTACCAGAGGTTGCTTTCACCCCTAATTCGCTGTATAATATTCATTTCGAAGCATTCGGTCATTATTTGGAACCTCGCACTTCTAAATTTATATGTATTATTTTGATTTTATTCGTTAATTAAATTTTAAACAGTCTCGAATACTTTGGACAGTCGCGGTGAATTCGAAATCTTTGATATCCCTCTACTAAGTTTAACTTTATAATTTGTAAAATAATATTAACGAAAAGAATTGATCGGAAGGTTAGAACAAATTATTTGTTAACAATCTTTCTCGATCACGTTATTCGAAATGTTAGTAAACAGTAAAACTATAAGTATAAAATAGTTTGCAAGTGTACCTGATAATTATCAGTAATAAAGATTGATTTTCTCTCTTCGAATTCAATTATTTATCGTTCTAATTTCAAACAGAAACATCGAACCGCCATTTAGCCACGTTAAGATACCAACCTTGATATTCTAACTCAGTTTTAAGATCATTCATTAATATAAAAACTTACAATGTTAATCTTTTGATTTTTCTCATTTTAAATTTCGCGCCAAAATCTCTTAAATTTTATAATGTGTTGATTTCTCGAATATTTCCGTTTTAAATTTCCCGCCAAAATTACACTCGCAGCATAACACCAGTTGGCTGCAGTTGCTTGTTAATAGAGGCGTCGTGCAGCTTTGTGCTGATCGAGAAAACTTTTTCGAGGGTAATTTTGATTCTCTGACAGGTAAAAACAGGTAATTTGTTTGTAATCTGTACGATATTATTCAGATAGTTGCTTTCTAACGCTGCAACTCACGCAGAAGCTGGGACAACACTAATAATTCGTGTTTGGCCACGGACCAAACCCCAAAGAGACCGTAGCATGTGTGCCGTTGTTTGCTAAACGGACAACGGCGTGAATTAGGGAGGCTACGGCGTTAATGTTAAATAAATACGCCGCGCCTAAATAAAATCCAACGAGCCGACAGATGTCCGCCCCGTTTTGGATAAATATTTAAGCCTCGCTTCATACGCTCCGTTGCTTTCACGCTTCCATCCCTGTATAGTTCTTCAAAACTTCCCTTCGTCGCTCACTTGTGGCTTGGGGAATTCATTCTGAGCTGTTCATGCTAAATTCATTAGCATCTATTCCTGAAGAAGAATCAAATGACTCTTAATCTCCCAAAATTTCCATCATTTAGCAAAGTAGTCCCATCGTAATGCTGGGAGTGCTTTGTTACTCAGTTGTAGGATATCAGACATGTGCAATTAATTCTGAGCATAGAACGTAACCTATTAGCATTTATTTGTGAAGGAAAGTCGGATGACTTTTGATCATTTGTGATTTCCATTATTTGTAAGCGAAGAAGTTTATCGTAGCACTAAAACTGCTTAACCTTATCTAAACTTTGTCCAACTTTGGGCACAAGTGAGAAAAGAAACAATAATTGTCAATTGTTTAGCCATACATTCCAATTCTTGGAATTCTATGTACACAATATCCAGTGGAATAGGAAATAGGTGTATCGTAAGGCTTGAATACTTTAATTCAAGTCGTTCATCACATAAATGTTTTGACTTTTTTAAACCTTGTTAATCATATTAGACACAGGTGAAAGCAGAAACAGTAATTATCGATTGTTTAGTGTATTCTGAATTTTATGTGTACAATGTCCAGTGGAATAACAAATGGATATAACTTAAGGGTCAAATACTTAAATTTCTTCAGATTTTATCAAACCGTAGAGCCTAGAGGAAGAAAAAACATTTATTACAAACTATTAATCCTCTCCAATTGGCTATTTTCTATTTGAATTCCATTTGTTACTCTTTTAGAAATTAATTGTATTAATCTACAGTTTGGAGTAAATTAAGTATCATAGTCAAATAAGAAAGGACACTTTGCCTTTGTGCAAATGGTTTTCAT
Organism: Hylaeus volcanicus; assembly: GCF_026283585.1. NCBI lineage: Eukaryota > Metazoa > Arthropoda > Insecta > Hymenoptera > Colletidae > Hylaeus > Hylaeus volcanicus. The sequence goes on along the minus strand of NC_071984.1, from coordinate 3,070,506 downwards.
CTTATTTAACATATTTCCCTGAGAGTATTAATTGTAATTTGGCTAATAGCAACCAAGTATGGGATATATATGTCCTACAAGGTCAGGAAGGTTAAACATATTTTTGTAGATCGCTTTCATCACAGAATGAAATGGCCAAGGCCATTTATTATAGTGCTGTGAATACCTCAACTACTTCAAACTTTATCAAGCCATAAGAAGCAACAGTGATCATAAATTGTTTAGCAAATTCTTGGAATTCTCTTCTGTGACAGAGTTAATCCAATTGAAGTAGTAAAGGTTGTTTATGGTAAGGTTACGAATACTTGAACTTTTTCCAACTTTATCAAACCATAGAGCTTTAGTTAAGGAAGAAACAATGACTTGATTGTCAATTAGACAAAGTATTAGTCTAATTTTTGGAATCCTCTGTCACTTATAATTAAATAATGAGCACAGTTTATTATGGTTGAACATTATTGAAGTGTGTAGTTTGACCGAAAGAGGATCCAGTGAATGTTCAACAGTGTAGAATAATGAAGATGGTTTATGATAGTGCTACGAATACTTCAATTTCTTCAAATATTATTGAAATATGCAGTCTGAGTGAAAGAAGAACCAGTGATTCTAAATCATGAATCAAATGGTGGGAATTTTCTCTCATGGCCACAATATTCAACAGTGTAACGAAGATAGTTCACCATAGTGCCACGAATACTTCAACTTCTTCAAACCCAATCAACCTGCATGGTTCAAGTGAAAGAAGAACCAGTGACTACGAACCGTTATCTAAATCTTTCTAATCCTCCTTTGTTGACAACGTCAAATAGAACTAAACGAAGAAAGGTGGACCAAGAAATGAATTATTTATTATCATCGTTACACAAATGGTATCAATTATTCCAAGAGAATTCTCCCGACTGGAAGCACATGACTTATCGTCATTCCTAACGAATCCACGCCTGCAATTCATGATGTAATCACGATTCGATCAACGTAACCGTGCTCGTCGACGATCAGAGGAAAAAAAAACTTGGACAAGAGTCACCGTAAGGACGACCCACGGGCAAAAAGGAAGAGCGACGAGCCGTGGAAGCTCGTCGAGGTAGCTCGTCGAGGTCCCTCCGGCTCGTCAGAGCGCAATGGCGGCTGCGGGGCGGGGCGGGGGGTGGTGGGGGTGGGGGTGGTGTAGAGGCAATGCTCGTAATTGGCTCTAGTTGGCCAAATGAAATATTTAACGAATAAAATAAACGGAAAGCGGCGGTGACCTGCATGTTAAAGTAGCGGATTTATTTGCTCTACCGTTTATCTGACCAGCAAACCCACCCTCGACCCCCCCCCCACCCCACCCCCAGGTGTCCCTACCCTCGTCTCGCTCCCCCTGTCCCCCCCCCCCCCCCCCCCCCCGTCATCCCACGTTCGTTTCTCGACGTGTGTGTATGTGTGTGCACGCAGGGGGGTGGGTGGGAGGGAGGGATATTCCACCCCTAGATTTTCCAGGGGCGGCTCCGTAGGACGGGGCTGAGTGGCAGCCAGCCGTGAAAGAGGGGGTAAAAGGGGGTGGACTCGGTCGAGGCCGGAGGGTGGGCGACCGGGGACACCATGATGAACGTGATTGCCCTTTCCGGACGGCAAACACCGCTATCGGATTTTTATCAGTCGTCCCCCGCTGAACGGGACGCTGTTCGAGGAAATTCCAACAGAAATTCGACGAACGTCGAAAACACTCGAGGCGGTCTTTCTCTCGTACCCCTCGATTAATCGATCGGTGATTTTACATGAACCAACCAACCAACCAACCCCCTGCCCCCTGCACCCCCCCCGCCCGCCCCGTGGTGCCGGGAGTGTTTGCCGGCAAACAGAGATGTTGTTTGGAATTTACGGGTTCGTACGACGTTTTTAAGATTTTTTTTTTGGTTTTGTTTTGTTTTTTTTTTTCTTTTTTTTTCTATCGCGAAACGATGATTGCATGACGATCGCGTATGGTGATTGTGCATCGACGGTTGTACACGATGACTGCGTACGACGACTTTGCGCAAGGATCGCGTATAAAAATCGGAAGTCAACTCGGAGTTTCGCTCGGTCTGTTGCGCGACCCTTAAATTTCACTCGTTTGTAGTTCCTTGAATTCCCGCTAAGGTAGACAGCGAGACACCATGAAGGACTGTATAAGGAGATCCAACTCCGTACGAATGTTACTAGAAAACTGTTATCAAAATCCCGAGCTTCGAGTTATGAATATTTCGTCCACTCGCGGCGCAAGTGAGCACAGACTACGATATATATATATATATATATGGTAGATATTTGTGCATTTATGGAGACTACTTTATGGTGAAAAATGCTGCGACGCGATGAATTGGGTGGGCAGTAACGGAATAAATATGTATGATGGCCTCTGTGCATTTATCGTAGAGATATTTGTGCATTTATGGAGACTACTGTATGGGTGAAAAATGCTGCGAGGCGATGAAATGGGTGGCCAGTAACCTAATAAATATGTATGATGGCCTCTGTGCATTTATCGTAGAGATATTTATGCATTTATGGGGACTACCGTATTGGTGAAAAACGCTGCGAGGCGATGAAATGGTTGCGTAGTAACGGAATAAATATGTATGATGACCTCTGTGCATTTATCGTAGAGATATTTATGCATTTATGGGGACTACCGTATTGGTGAAAAATGCTGCAAGGCGATGAAATGGTTGGGTAGTAACGGAATAAATATGTATGATGGCTTCTGTGCATTTATCGTAGAGATATTTATGCATTTATGGGGACTACCGTATTGGTGAAAAATGCTGCGAGGCGATGAAATGGTTGCGTAGTAACGGAATAAATATGTATGATGGCTTCTGTGCATTTATCGTAGATATATATATACTACTATTACTACTAGCGCCGCGAGTGGACGAAAGGGATTTTGATAACACTTCTACACTACACAGTTGGAACTCCTTATACAGTCTTCATGCGAGACACTAACGATACAATTAATATGTAACCGCTTCTGAAACGCCATCTTCCGGATCACGGTCGCGATCGAAGTTTAACCACGACTGCGATCGTGATTGTGTGATCACCGTGAAAAATGTACAGACTTGGCGGGCGCGCAAGAGTTGGAGAGATTGAAAATCAAGTGACCATATATCTCACCACCTACTGCACCATACTTAATGATTTCCCGCGACAGGACATTTTTATTTCTCCGAAATACCCTTTATTGGTTTGTGACGTACTAAGAACCAATTGTAACGGAACGTTCTTTTGTTGCTATAGTCAAATCTCCTTAAATACATAAATTTCTCTACGATAAATGCACAGAAGCCATCATACATATTTATTCCGTTACTACCCAATCATTTCATCGCCTCGCAGCATTTTTCGCCCATACAGTAGTCTCCATAAATGCACAAATATCTCTACGTTAAATGCACAGAAGCCATCATACATATTTATTCCGTTACTGGCCACCCATTTCATCGCCTCGCAGCATTTTTCGCCCATACAGTAGTCCCCATA
>NC_071984.1:3065534-3066992 GCF_026283585.1 Hylaeus volcanicus | reverse complement strand
TTTTTCGCCCATACAGTAGTCCCCATAAATGCACAAATATCTCTACGATAAATGCATAGAGGCCATCATACATATTTATTCCGTTACTGGCCATCCATTTCATCGCCTCGCAGCATTTTTCGCCCATACAGTAGTCTCCATAAATGCACAAATATCTCTACGATAAATGCACATAGGCCATCATACATATTTATTGGGTTACTACCCACCCATTTCATCGTCTCGCAGCGAAAGCCAATATAAAGCTAGACAACCCAATATTTGCCACGGTCCAAATTTCTTATCTCCGATTCAAATTTCCCCCAAATTTTACATCGGTCCTAACAACAGGATGTTTGTGATTGCAGGTGTGGTTTCAGAACCGACGGGCCAAGTTCCGAAAGCAGGAGAGGCTCGCCCAGCAGAAATCGAACTCCCAGAGCGGGATCGGTGTGGACAGTGGCGCCTCTAGTCCCGTGGCGAGCAACGTGAAGGCGGAGGGTCGCTCGCCACGAAGTCCAGCGACGCCGCCAGGTGGCTCCAACAGCGTCCTGTCCTCGAACGAGGTGAAACCGATCGCCAATCCGAATCTGGTCAGCGTGAAGCACACCGCGGACGGTTCCACGGATGGCAGCACGCCCAACACGCGGGGAAGCAACGGCGGCGGCGGTGCATGGGGATCGTGCAGCCCGAGGCCCTTCTCCGCGGCGCTACCACCTTATCTGCTAGACCCGTTGCCCCTGAAAACCGCGAATCTCTACTAATCGTCCCAACGAAACCACTCCATCCCCCAAAACCGTGTAAATATAGAGAATATCGCCTGCGAAGTATCGCGTAGTTCTAAGGGAAACGTGGCGAACGCTGTTCAGAGGACGCCAGGTTCATCGCGAGGCTCGTTTCTCACAGGTGACACCTCGTGGCGATCTCGACCAGAAGTGGAATCGTATTTAAGTTCTCTCGTTTTGCCTCGGTTTCCTATCGCGTAGGTAGCTTATTTTTTCACCAAGTTTATCGTCATTTTTGGTTAATTTTTCGTTGGACTCGAAGCTGGGTGAAGTAGTTACCTTGTGATTCTAACTTTTTGTGTCGAGAAGACTGTCACTTGTTATATATTGCAGACAGAAAAGGAGATCCGAGCCAGGCGACGAGTAGCTGCAGTCGTTTTTAAGGTTGGCCAATATGGCTGATCGGTACAACTTGGAACTTGGAGAACCTTCCTTCAGAATTTACTACCATCTAATAGTTTGAATTTAAGGTTATTATTAACCCAGCCAGAGCATTTTTTAACGATCTTTCCTTTATTTACCGTGGCAGTCGTTATAAATTCCAAGATGGCTGACCAACACCACTTGAATCTTTTTTTCAAAAAATGATTACCATCCAGCCATTTTAATTTGAGGTTAAGGTCCCACCCAGAGGATTTCTAAATTACCTTCCCTTTATTTACCGGTGGCAGTTATTATAAATTCCAAGATGGCT
>NC_071984.1:3062405-3065524 GCF_026283585.1 Hylaeus volcanicus | reverse complement strand
GCTGACCAATACCACTTGAATCTTTTTTTGAAAAATTGATTACCATCTATCCATTTTAATTTGACGTTAAGGTCCCACCCAGAGTATTTCTAAATTATCTTCCCTTTATTTACCGGTGGCAGTCGTTATAAATTCCAAGATGGCTGACCCATACCACTTGAATTTTTTTTTGAAAAATTGATTACCATCCAGTCATTTTAATTTGAGGTTAAGGTCCCATCGAAAGGATTTTTAAATCATCTTTCCTTTACATTCCGGCGTGAAATTCGACTTTGAACGGTTTCGACTCGTCGCTCTGAACAGTGTTCAACCTTTTGTTAAGGCGCGAACCGAACGATAATATCGAGGTGGTCGACACTTGTACAGTTGTTGCTATAAATATAGGAGTTAGTGTTTTACACCGTACTCATACTTACTATCCGTTAAGTGGGTGGAAAGCTGTTCGTCCTCCCAGCGGCGTAAAGCGGAGAGCGTCCACGTAAAGCGAGTATGTAGCTCCCCCGACGTGTATCATTGACGATTTCAATATACATCCGCAGAATTGTACGTTAGCGCGTAAGATTTATTAAGGTCCATTCGTGTTAAGATATGTTAGCTCGTGGTAAATCCGACGGGAAATGTGTACGGAAATGAAAACGATGTTAAGGGGAGGGAGGCTACGAACGGCCATTTTGGAACGTCGAAGGAAAACATGTCGTCCCAGCCATCGTTAGGCAAAACGTCCACGATTAGGATTAATGTTCGTTAATTACGATTAAGCGCTGCCTCTGTATTCGGGGATCCCTTAAACGAAGCGACGCCTTAATCTTTAAGTAATCGCCGACGGGTGTTTCGTAATCAACAGCCTGGTTCTTAGAAATCGAAGAAAATATTTATTTTACACAGTGGTCGCTATGATTAATCGCTATCACGTGCGTCCTCGCCTAGCGGCTACTTAAAGATTAAGAATAAAAATCGTACCGTTCGACGTGCGCATTTCGAGACCCAACCGAACGTATTTCCGTCGCGTCCCCCCCCCCCCCCCCCCACGTTGTACGATAAACTATTTTTATAGTAAATGCTTCGGGCGTGGCTCTGTTCCGACGATGAATTTTCCTTCGACGCCGTCTCGCGAACCGACGAGTGGAACGTCGAGACGCGTTTGGTTGGCCGCTGTCCCTTGAAAAAAAAAAAAACAGTTCCCCCCTCCCCGAGTCTCCCCTCCCCCCACAATTCTTCTTTTCGTTTCCACTTATATTTTTTTTTCCTTTTTTTTTTTCGAAATATACATTTATTGAAAATAATCGTTCTTGTATCTGGTCATTGTTCGTTCATTTTTTTTTCATTTTCGTCCGAGTCGTCGTTACTACACATCGTTGCTCCTGATTGTAGCCCAGGTATACGGATTTTCCTTTGTACTATGTTGCTCGCATGCTCGTCTGCGTCGCCTCGTTCGCGGCTTCCTCGCCAGGAGGACCGACTCCGATTCGCCTGGGTGGCTTCCGCAGACGTCGGATGGGTCGACCGGGTCGAGTTCTATAGGTTCGGTAGACTCGGGTGGCTCGAATAGTCGGGATGACCTCTCCTAGGCTCCTAGGTCTCCTTCGGAGAGACTTGGAGCGCTTTGAGTACGGCGATTTGGGCGCAAGGGCACGGTTAGGTTGGATCGGTTAGGTATCTGACGGTTAGGTATTCTTAACAAATGATCCGAAGTCACGAACGAGTCCAGGTTCGTTTGAACTAGGCCTCGAAACCTGAATTCTGTGTTGATGGTACTACAGGTACCTCAGGTACTACAAACGATATGACCGAAGTCACCTGGTTCGCTTCGAACGTGTTTCTAATCGGAAATTGAATTTTAAGGTCTCCAGGTACCGTAAACAAGAGGAGCAATACCCGAGTTCGTCCCAACCTTCTCGACCAGGTCGACTCATCCAGGTTCTCTACAGTCCTCTCTACGGAGTAGCCAGAGTCCGGATCCCCCGGAAGAGGAATCGCGTGTCCATCGCGTGCCCGGGGCATTCGTTGGCCCCGGGCTGTGACCTCCCCATACAAAAGTAATAAAAGCTTTACGTTCGTTCATGTATACGTTCGATAATCGTGATCGGTGTGTTTTGGTTCGTTCGCGCGCCACGTCGTCTAGGCGGAGCCACCGCGGATCCGCCATGGGTTACCCCCCGACGACACGAATAAAACGTGCGCGCAGTCTTCGTTGCGATCGAATCGGTGTGCGCAGTCGTTTGCGAAAATTGAATTGAATTTAGCTATATCTTTTGGAGCAGCGTATTCTTCGTCACTGGTCGTAGTTAGTCGAGGAGTCAGGCGCCTATACATATACGTTATACCCGCGAATGAGCGAAACGACGCGAGAAACATGGCGGCCCGTCGCGGACCAACCGGTTCGCAGGCTTCGCGTTCGTTCATACGCGCGTATACATCTCAAATATAATTATATTTATATTTATATTTATATTTATATATATATATAAGACTGGTTCGAGCATCTCGTTGGCCTGTTCGAAAGAGGTTAGGCCATCGTCAGGGTGCCAGCGCCCATGCCGAAACCGACACCCTTCGGACCGAAATTTCGATTGTAGCAACCGCGACAGTAGATGTCGCCGTCGGGAGCGTCGTTCAGGTTCGTCGAGTCCAACGAACGGTGGCACTCGCCGCAGCTGAAGCAACGCTTGTGCCACAAACGGTTCTTCGAGATCATCTGCTCCGCGGCGTACACCGGGTAGCCGCAACGCGCGCACCCGTGACCGTCGTTTCGCTTCTGGCCGAGCTGGGGCTTGGAGTCGATGCTGAAATTCAGAAATAAACGCCGCCGTGAGAATTCCTGGATGGAATTAGTGGCTTCGACAGTTGGCCTGTCAGGGTTGGAGGGAAGAGGTGCTAGGGGACCTAAGGAGGTCTGTTGGCGAGACTCTTTGGGGAGACGAGATGCCGAAGAGGGGATTTTCAGGATTCCGAATTTGTACCGCTGTTTGGGTTGAAGCTAGAGATGTGGAAGGATTGATTAGGAAACTGTGAGGAGGCTTGTTTTGAGAGGAAGAGGCCTTAAGTGACTTGTTGAGGTCAATAGATGAATCCTCCTCGCCGGAAAGAGGTGGAAGCCGGTGATTCGTTAAGGAAAAGGG
>NC_071984.1:3061647-3062395 GCF_026283585.1 Hylaeus volcanicus | reverse complement strand
GACTTGTTGAGGTCAATGGATGAATCCTCCTCGCCGGAAAGAGGTGGAAGCCGGTGATTCGTTAAGGAATAGGCAGTTCCCAAGGATCTAGACACGTAATTTCATCAACAAGGGACGGCAAGATTGTGGAGGGTCAACTGTAACCCTCCCAGGGCACTAGAATCCGCCAGGCCCTAGAAAGAGTTCATAAGTGACCTTGGTAGGATCAATTTACGACTCGTTCCCGATGAGAAGGGGCGATACACTATTTAAAACTTACTATGAGGGAGCCTGATCCCCATTCGTCGAGACGAGAGTCGGGGTGTGTCCGAATCCGAATCCTTTGGGTCCGAAGAGCTTACTGTAGCATGATCGGCAGTGGATCTCCTTGTCGGGTCCGTCGCAGGCTAGCATGGAATCCAACGGTCGATGGCACTCGGCGCAGTTGAAGCACTTCTTGTGCCACATGGTGCCTTTGGCGAGCTGTTGTTCAGCGGCGAACACCATGCCGCCGCACCGGGGGCAACCCTGGCCAGCTGGGGCCTTGATAGAGGTCGTGTCGGGATTGTAAAATGGCCGACTGGCCGAAATTTCTTCTTCCCTGAAAACAAACCGCACGTTAGAACCTTTTTGCGTCGAATGCACGTCGATTTTATTAGAGGTATGTATGATCGGTGTGTATATAATGCTACCGGAATGGTACTTTATTAGGTTGGTACGTGTGGTGTTATCAAAATGGCGCCTACAGGGTGGACGCATACAATAGTAC
>NC_071984.1:3051345-3061637 GCF_026283585.1 Hylaeus volcanicus | reverse complement strand
TATCAAAATGGCGCCTACAGGGTGGACGCATACAATAGTACCGGAATGGTACTTTATTAGGTTGGTACGTGTGGTGTTATCAAAATGGCGCCTACAGGGTGGATGCATATAACGGTACAAAAATAATGTCTATTAGGTACAATTGCACATAATGTTAACGACCAACTTGTAAGAAACTCACGTTAGGCCATCGGTCTGAAGGAATCCTGATCCACAGGCGAATCCGTATCCGTGCGGTCCCCATTTCTTCCCATAGCAAGTTTTGCAATAAACATCTTTGTCGGGTCCGTCGCACGCGATGATGGAGTCCAAAGTTTTGGTGCAGTCGTGACACTTGTAGCACTTCCTGTGCCATTCGCGGCCCTTGGCGAGGACCTGTTCGGCCGCGAAGACAACGCCACCGCAACGGGGGCAACCCTTGCCAGGTGGCGCCTTGATCGCGGCGGTGTCGACCACGGTGGTGCGAGGAGCAGCATCGCTTTAGAAATTAATCCGCCGTTACCCATCTCGACTTTTCTCCTCGAACAAACAAACCCCTTCGAATCCCGAGTGGCACGAATAAGATAAACGTTTCGATTTCCTTTGACCGATTTTCAAATTTTTCAAATTTTTTATTGCGATGCTTTCTGGTTGGTTCGTGCGACTCGACGTGTCCGAGTATTTGTAAATTCAAAAAGGGGCGAATCCCATGCAAACGAGGAGTCGATCGATACTATTTGGCAATCACAAGGAGGGTTCTTAACGAAAACGACGAACAATTCATTCCATAACGACCTTGAAGGTTTATAGACGGGGTTGATTATTCCGGACGTGAATGATTCATGAGTTGTTCCTGGTGAATTTTTAAATTACCCGCCAATTGGGAACAGGTGGCGATCAACCATGGGAATAATATACAGGGTGTCCCAAAAATGTTGTAACACTTTGAAAGGGGTGGTTCGGGAGGTGATTTGAAACAACTTTTTCCTTAGCGAAAATCTTGTCCGAAGCTTCGTTGAGGAGATATTAACAGAAAACCCCGGACCAATCAGAGCGCGAGTAGGCCGGCGGAGGCGGACGCCTAGCGCGTGGTCTACGCCTACCGCGGGCGCGCCGGCCTACTCGCGCTCTGATTGGTCCAGGGTTTTCTATTAATATCTCCTCAACGAAGCTTCGGACAAGATTTTCGCTAAGGAAAAAGTTGTTTCAAATCACCTTCCGAACCACCTCTTTCAAGGATTCTAAACTCCACCATTTTTGTGACAATTATCTACAAGTCAATCCCGTCATATTTTCCAAAATTTATTATCGATTAAAAAATACTCCACCTCCGTTGACTCCAGTATAATCAACCTCGTGTAACCAGGGGGTTGGTTTTATCGCACCAGGAGTATAAAGGTGTTATTCACACTATAGCTTGCAAAAATGGCTCCAAGGTAGAAACTGGAGGTGAGTAACACAGCGCAAAGCGTTAAAGCGTCGATTCATGTGTATGTATGTACAATTGTACACGTGTATCCGTACGTGAAGACACATGCACTCGTTCTTTCACTCTCCAGCTAGAATATTAAACGGAGGATCGACGTCCGTCTTGGTCCATCGTGACTTTATTTAGACGTTACATTTTTTTCAATAACAATTCCTTAGGTCGTACGTAATAATTCTTTAGGGGAATTAGTCGGATAAACTAGCACATACATACACACACACACACACACACGCACACAGAGAGAGTTGGCGAAACCACAGAGTACTCTTACAGAGACGAAACTCGATTATCGAGGGAGATATAAAGAGAATCGTCGGAGAAGATCCAAATATTGGGCTTGGAAAGGGGGTGGGGGGTTCAGAGGGAACCAATGGCGCCACCTACGCGGCGCGGTGTCACTGCGCATGCGCAGCGTACACAGTAGTCCATAAGTCTGCGCGTTCCACGTTCCAAGCTCTGAATTAATAATTAATTCACGAAATTTTTCACGAAGGTAAATTAATATGGTGCCATCAGGATTTTTCGACAGGATTTTTCATTTTGAGATGAGTTCAGGCCCCCTAAGACCACTCTGTGACAAATCTGGAATAACTATGGGTGGGGGTAGGGGGGGTGCGCGTACCCCTCGTCCTCAATATCGCACTGCAGCCCGATCCACATAACCCCAGCGTGGCCAATACCTCGCGGACCGAATTTCTTCGGATAGCAAGCTGTTAAGCAGACAAGCGTATCATATATAGTAAGAGTGTAGAGGCAGAGCCGGGATATCTCTGGTGTGTTCCCGTCTCAGTCCCACCACTGAAAACCCACCCATTGGCGTAGCAGTCGCTTTGTAGGGCGCCACCGCCCTGGCCGTAGCCATAACCCTTCGGTCCGAATCTCTTTCCGTAGCATACTGCAGAGAACACCGGTTAAAGGTATCTGGGCACCATTTTTTACTTTTCGCGGACGTAACGCACGGGAACACGACGTTCAATATTTCTTTCGATTCGTTACGGAAGTCTTGCGAGCCAAGTACAGAATTTTTCTTTCGGAGTTGAGGTTCATTTTTACGAGACCATGACAATTTTTGAAAATTGCAAATGACGGCTGAAAGAACTAATTGCGCCACCAGCGCCCTCAGTAGGGCCCTCACGGCCCTGGAATTTTCATTCTGAGGTCAGGATTAATTTTCATGTGGCCCTTAACAATTTTTGAAAATTGCAAATGGTGGCTGAAGGAACTAATTGCGCCACCATTGCCACCAGTAGGGTGAAAAGAAGCGTTTTATTATTATCGAAACGTCTCCGGCCCTGGAATTTTCATTCTGAGGTCAGGATTAATTTTCATGTGGCCCTTAACAATTTTTGAAAATTGCAAATGGTGGCTAAAGGAACTAATTGCGCCACCAGCGCCCCCAGTAGGGTGAAAAGAAGCGTTTTATTATTATCGAAACGACTCCGGCCCTGGAATTTTCATTCTGAGGTCAAGATTAATTTTCATGTACCCCTTAACAATTTTTGAAAATTGCAAATGGCGGCTAAAGGAACTAATTGTCCCACCAGCGCCCCCAGTAGGTTGAAAAGAAGCGTTTTATTATTATCGAAACGACTTCGGCCCTGGAATTTTCATTCTGAGGTCAGGATTAATTTTCATGTACCCCTTAACAATTTTTGAAAATTGTAAATGATGTATGAAGAAAGTTATGACGTCACGAGTGCGTCTGGTGGGGGGCCCACTGACGCTAGGCCTGTGGCTACCGCGCAGGCGCCATAATGGCGGCCGCTCTAGTGTGAACGTTTTGAGATTGTTTATATACTCAAAGGTGAACGTGCACTACGTGCAGTCTCGGTCGTAAGCGTGCACGTGACACTGTTCGTAAACATGTGGGACACAGGGGCTCTCAGGACTTGGAAACTCGTTTATCTTGGATTAACTCGCAAGACTTCCTTATCTCCAGGTACGAGGTACTACAATTATTTACCGATTCTCTTAATTAGCGTATACGAAATATCGAAACGATCGAAAATCAATTTGAACTAACGGGAATATTTGATGACAATATTAACTTGAACGACGAAGCTCCAATTTGAATTACTCTTACATCTTTGTATATTTCGTTTAATTATTTAAATCATTAATTAAATATTATCGGACTTGAATCGCCCAACTTCGCAAACATATTGCCTTTGTTTATAAATTGTCCATTTAAACTTTGTCGAGATAATTAATTATTCAATTTCGTAAATTGGTTATCGAACAACCATTGCATAACATAACCTAGGACACGCGTCCTGTGCGTTACGTTCCCGCGAGCATGTTCGCACGCAGTCCTTACCTTTGCAGTAAATGTCCTTGTCAGGACCTTCGCAGCAGTTGATGGAATCTAATCTCTTGGTGCAGTTGGCACATTTAAAACATTCCTTGTGCCATTGCTGCGTGGGACACAAAGGGACACGTGTTAGTCACCGAAAAGTTCTTGGAATCGGGGTAAACAAATGTTATGTTACACATAGTTATTCCCGTTTAGAAGTTGCGAGTGTCGTCAGAAATTTTCAATCAAAAATCTATTAATTAACCAATGTTGGTGATCGTTCGCGTTATTTCAAGTATCGGGCTCTTGTTTCAAAGTAAAACCAGAAAAAGAAATAAAAATAAAAACAGTGTGGCGAACAAGGTTGCTACCGTACAAAATTCATTTCAAATTAAAGACTGTTTCTAAATAGCCCGGTAGATAAAGTGTCAACGGAAGCTAGGCTCGTTTTAATCTGCGCAACTATCGGTGTAAGTGTCGTGGCCGCCTTTATTTCTCGCTGTAAACTCTAGAGGGCAGAGCAAACGCTCGTGGGCCCCTCTAGCGGACTCGATCGACACTCGACGCGTCCGCCATGACAGTTTCGACTCTAATGAAAATTTGCCCATTGACAAAGTTTTTCGTACTTGATCGAGGACCGTTAAAAAGAAATAAACAGAAACATTCGACAGACAAGAACAGATGGATAAAATACGACGAAAAATGAAACAACGAGGGAGGGGGTGATCGATGGTGGGATAGTGGCGGCGGTGGTGGTGGTGGGGGGGGGGGGGGTGCACAATTGAAAAAAAAGTAAAGATACGTCTTGGATTGCAAAAAGATACCTCGACAATATATCTCGCGATCGGGACCATCGCAATGAAGCGTCGAGTCCAGAGACCGTTGACAGACTTTGCACTTGTAGCATGACTTATGGTAAGCCTAATCACAAGAAGCAGGAATAACCATGATGTGCCCGGCGACAGGCGAATTTTCATGGGGCTAACGAGTCGCAGGGACGGAGGAGGGTTCGGGAGGGGGCCGGGGGAGGTGGGGAGTTCCTTGGTGCCGCGACGAGCAATTCGTAGTTCGTCCGAACCGATATCGGAGAAAACTGGTACAGTCTCGACGAAGGGGGTAGAGGGGGAGTATATTGGCTAATATACAGGGTGTGCCAAAAATGTTGTAACTCATTGAGGGGGGTGGTTCGGAAGGTGATTTGAAACAACTTTTTCCTTAACGAAATTGCTGTACGAGGCTTCGCTATGGAGATATTTACGGAAAACACCGGACCAATCGGAGCGCGCGTATACCGTTGGAGCGCCCGCAGTAGGCGTGGCTACGCGTTAGGCGACCGCCCTCCGCCGGCATACTCGCGCTCTGATTGGTCGAGCTTTATCTATTAATATCTCCTTAACGAAGCCTCGTACAACATTTTCGCTAAGGAAAAAGTTATTTCAAATCACTTCCCGGACCACCTCTTTCAATGACCTCCACCATTTTTGGGACACCCTGCATGTATAATATACTGTATGTATACGATTACAAAATACGACAAATTTTGAAAATAAACTAATAACATTTTCCGATAAACATTGATTAATCTTGGAAAATTAATATAAATATAATATATCGCATAAATTGGATGTATGCTCGATACCATTTGTGTTTAATTGAAAAACAAAATACCAAAGCCTCTTTCAGAAAATTGTGTAAATAAATCAAATGATAATTATTCGAAATAGTAATTGAAATTTTAACAAGAACCAAGGAACTAAGGAACCAAGTACTATTTTTCCCAAAATAATTATTTAGGAACGTATGGCGGTTGTTAGTTTATTTTTAAAAGTTTTCGTATTTTGTAATCGTATATATACAGTATATTATATGTATATTTGTTGCGAGGTTTGCGTGACGAGAAAAATTGTTCTTTTGAAAAGTAACGAACGTTTGTCTATAACAAAATGGTCGGAAAAGTTTTAATTTTCGTGTAACGATAGATGTTTAAAAATTGAAAGAGACACGTGAAATTGTCGTTCTCCTTGTTATCGATAAATAAGAAAATTGTAAACAATTTATTCTTTTAAAAAATGACAAATGATCATTTAAAAAATTTAATTAAATTTAAAAATTGTTATTTAATGTTTTTTTTTTTTTTAATTGTATTTCTTTAAGAAGGATTCGAGTTTGCTAAGTAGCCACAAGTAGGAACTAGCTTGACCCATTGTACAGGCCTAAAATAACTCGAGCTCATTGTTCCCTTCGTGTGGAAGTTGGCTCACTGCACAGACAGTGGAACACTCAATCAATGTTAAGATACAGTGTAGCAATTGTAATTCGGTCAGTTAACTCTCTGTGACGTACAAGCTACGCGTGATGTTTACTATAGTCTGTTCCTGGTAGCGAATTTTAATCCCAAACATGTATGCACAGAAAATAGAATAGAATATAGAGATATAGTATAAGAAGGTATTTTAACAAGTCACATACAATATAGTAATGCATAACAAATTTCAAACTATAGTTAAACATTGTATAATGTAAAAATTGTTTACCTATAAATGCATTGCAAAGTGATACTAAAAAGTATATTTTATTCTTCGAAAAGAAAATTGTAGAATAAAATCAAACATCGTACAATTATAAGCGGTGATAGAGAATAGCTCACTTGGTAGAGCGAGTGACTGACAGTCCTCGGGTCGCGGGTTCGAATCTCCGCCGACTTATGTGTTTTTATAATTTGTAAATTTCTATTTCTCGAAGCATTATATGTTAAAATATCATCTCATATTTAATTTTCACTAATTTCGATATTCCATGTCAATTGTATGTTGATGTTAATGTGTTGAGGTTAGATTTCTTTATCGGCAAGTGGTACTGAAGGGTCGTAAAGGTTCTATAAGCCCTACAAAAGGCAATAAAAGGATCTAATAAATCCTCCAAGGGACACGAAAAGTTCTACTACCCTCATGCTTGAAAATACTACAACGCTCTATTCAATCTCTCATCGATAGGATGACGGATAATCGGTAGTCCGAGAGGTCCAATTAGGGTTCAGGCGGTTCCGCGTCTCGCTCCAAGTTATTTTCCAACGTAAAACTGGTAGCGAGCAGCCAGTTGGTGGTCTGCCAACCGTCGACGTAAGTCGAGAAAAGTTTTTGGGCCGCCACCAACTGCAACAAGCTACCAAAGACTCGTACTCCGGTTTCTCCACCGCTCTCACGTTTCTTTTTTCCCCTCATTGTTATGAAATTATCCGTGTTTCGTCATACGATAAGATTACGGTGGATGATCGCGGTTCTGGCACCGCGTCAGCTGGTCAATTTTAGCCACGGATCGTTCGACGCCATCTTGGAATTCGCGGACCAACCGTAACCGATACCCGTGGACTCCATTTGCGAGGAACTTTTCGCTCAAATAACGAAATCGCGTGTTGAGAAGGGACTCTCTAACGGAATTAATTAAATGGACACTTTGGACTGAGATCCGTCTAAAAATTTCTTTTTAATTTTTTATTTTGTTTTTCGTTATGAATTAATTGTACGAAACTGAGCGAGCGTCGGATTTCGAGACAAATTTTGGAGTAAACAAGTCATTTCGAAAACTATTTTAAATATAACAAATGCTACGATAATACGTCCCAGTAAAATATTGCTTCGAGTAAAATAATTTATACAGGGTGTCCCAAAAATGGTGGAGGTCATTGAAAGTGGTGGTTCGGGAGGTGATTTGAAACAACTTTTTCCTTAGCGAAAATATTGTCCGTGGCTTCGTTAAGGAGATATTAACAGAAAACCCCGACCAATCAGAGCGCGAGTATGCCGATGGAGCGCCCCCTGATTGGTTGGGGTTTTTTGTTAACATCTCCTCAACGAAGCCTCGGACAACATTTTCGCTAAGGAAAAAGTTGTTTCAAATCACCTCCCGAACCACCTCTTTCAATGTGTTACAACATTTTTCGGACACCCTGTATACACAGTGTAGAGGTGATTTGAAACAACTTTTTCCTTAGCGAAAATATTGTCCGTGGCTTCGTTAAGGAGATATTAACAGAAAACCCCGACCAATCAGAGCGTGAGTATGCCGATGGAGCGCCAGCAGTGGGCGTGGCTGCGCGCTAGGTGGCCGCGCTAATACGCTACCACGAGCGCTCCATCGGCATACTCGCGCTCTGATTGGTCCGGGCTTTTCCGTTAATATTTCCTAAACGAAGGCTCGTACGACATTTTCGCTAAGGAAAAAGTTGTTTCAAATCACCTTCCGAATCACCCCCTCCTCAATGAGTTATAACATTTTTGGGGCACCCTGTATTTAATTTTTGCGACACCCTGTATTTAATTTTTGGGGAATCAGAAAGTCTCCAGAAAAATAACGGTGGACTTTCTATTTCCTCGTAATTCTTGCATTAACTTCGATTCTCGGAGATAAGATTGGGATAAAAAAAGAAAAAAATTGATTTCGTGGCGTTGCTCGACACCACGTCGCGGCACCAAGGTGACGATTAGAGTCCTACATCTACGGTGGTGGGGGTTCTATCGGGGTAGAAACTCACCCTTCCGCGCGCCAACATCTGCTCAGCGGCGTAGACGTATCCTCCGCACCGGGGGCATCCCTCTCCTTCGGGCGCCTTTGCAATGGCGCGTGGCTCCATCACGGCGTTCGATCCTCGCGCGAGCTCCCTAAAAACGTGACCCGTTGTAGCGATCAGATTCTCACAACCGTCGAAATCAGCGGTGGTTCCCAACTGGTGTGCTCCAATGACCACTCCCACCCCCCGAAAAAGAAATAAAAAACACGAGCAGTACACCTTAAATCTTACAATTATTCTTAGAAATCGTTGCCACAAATTAAATGCAAACGAGGTGGTCGATTGTTCGTGGGCGTTGGAGTGGGGGTTGGGAACCACCAGGGTGAAGCAAAAATAGTAGAAAAAAACACCACCACAAAAAAGAAACAGAAGAAAGGGAATCGAGCAGCGAAAGCGGCACGGAGGAACTTGGAATTCGTTTCGAGGAGGAAGATACAAAAATTTACGCGAATTGTCCAAGGTTCTAAGAAATTTTTGTATCTTTGCTTGCGATATCGGCGTGTAGTTTGCGCCACCGGTTCGCGCGCTGAGAGAATCCGGGAGCTCCGGAGTCGGACGGAGTCCGTGAAAGCACGTCGAACGGATTGGAAGTTCCGGGCGCCGTTCCGCCGCTCGCAGTTTCGGCAACGCAAGGTACAAAAGTATTACCAGAAACCCGTCACAGAATAACAAATGTTTGGTTAGGGTGTTAGGCACATGTTAGCAGTCGGTTAGTATCCCTTTTCCCGTTTGCAACCACGCAAGTGGCTTCCGCCGAGCCCCGAGAGGAGAGCCAAGAAGCGGATCGTGTGTTCACAATAAATAAATAATACACTTTACTCGGAAAAAAAAGAGAGAAGAAAAAAGAAAGTAAAAGTGAGGACAAAGAGCGAGGCAGAGGGTTACGGAGGAGAGGGGAGGAGGTGCGATTGAGGGGCGGGAAAGAGGGGTAGAAAGACGAGAGAGAAAAGAAAGTTCGTCTGAGGAGGAGAGAGAGAGAATCGCAGCTGAGTTTGAACCGAGGTGCCTTGCTGAAGCTTCGTCTACGGTTTTTATCTCTACGGCCGTGCGTGATCTCTGTAAGCCAAGCGTGTGCTGGAGATGGGCGAAACTCTTGTCTAAATAACATTCTTGAATAACCAGTAAAACGTACAACGACGAATAGAACATTTTTAGTCGACAGGGGAATGTTTTAAATCCCGAGTAGAAAATTTCAAGCGGTTAATCGACCTTCTAGCGAATGAAAAAATTGTCGAATAATCTTCGAAGGATATCGAATAACGAATAAAAAGTTTCGAATAATAAATGGACCTTTCCGAATTACATATAGGGGATATCGAATAATGAATTGGGATTTTCAAATGTGATACAGGGAATTTGAAATAACACTTAGTTATTAACACGTAGAGTAATTGTGATTCTTAAATAACAAATACAAAAATTCGAATAACGAATATAGGTCGTTGAATAACGAATACAAAATTGCAAATAACGAGTCGGCCCTTCTTAAATAACAGTTAAAAAATTTCAAATAATCAATTGACCTTCTCGAATGACATGTGCATAATTTCGAATAACGAATAAATGTACGAATAACGAATACAAAATTGCAAATAAGTATGCGATCCTTCATACATAACAGTTAAAAAATTTCAAATAATCAATTAACCTTCTCGAATGACAAATGGATAATTTCGAATAACGAATAAATGTACGAATAACGAATACAAAATTGCAAATAACGAGTTGGCCCTTCTTACATAACAGTTAAAAAATTTCGAATAATAAATTAACCTTCTCGAATGACATATGCATATTTTCGAATAACGAATAAATGTACGAATAACGAATATAAAATTGCAAATAAGTAGTCGATCCTTCATAAATAACAGTTAAAAAATTTCGAATAATCAATTGACCTTCTCGAATGACATGTGCATAATTTCGAATAACGAATAAATGTACGAATAACGAATAAAAAATTG
>NC_071984.1:3040637-3051335 GCF_026283585.1 Hylaeus volcanicus | reverse complement strand
GAATAACGAATAAAAAATTGCAAATAAGTATGCGATCCTTTTTAAATAACAGTTAAAAAATTTCGAATAATAAATTAACCTTCTCGAATGACAAATATATATTTTCGAATAACGAATAAATGTACGAATAACGAATACAAAATTGCAAGTAACGAGTCGGCCCTTCTTAAATAACAGTTAAAAAATTTCAGATAATCAATTGACCTTCTCGAATGACATGTGCACAATTTCGAATAACGAATAAATATACGAATAACGAGTAAAGGACGTTGAACAACGAATAAAAAATTGCAAATAACGAATCGACCCTTGCTAAATGACAGTTAGAAAATTCGAACTAATAAACAAAACCTCTCAAACGAGTCAACAGATATCACGATTAAATAACTTTTTATTCGTTATTCGAATATTTCGTATTTCTCAAACGACGATCCCGGGTCTCGTCTTTTTCACGTAATCGCCAGCGTCCCGCGTAATTCGATGTGCACGTCTACCTATCACGATCCGTAAATAAAATCGACCGAATAAACGAACGGATAAAATATTTGTTTTCGCAGAATTTCGCCCATCTCTGGTGCGGCTACGGAAGCACCCACAGAGTTATCGTGTTAGCAAGGTTACGGGGTTACTTGTATTGAAAAAAAGGTACGAGAGGCCGTGCAGGTGTGCGGAATCGATATAAAAAAAAAAGAAAGAAAAAAAAGTCGTCGAGATAGAGATAGCGGTAGACAAGAGATAGACAAAGATAGTACCAAAAAGAAACAAAAATAAATAAGCGTTGTTTCTTATTTCATCACGCGTAGACTGAGACAGAAAAAGAGAAAAAGGCAGAGATAGAGAAAGAGAGAGAGAAATAGAGAGAGAGAGAGAGCGAATGAAGAAGAATTTAGTGTGAAAAGAGAGATAGAGAGAGTTAGAGAGAGTAGAGAGAGTAGAGAGAGAGAGAGAGGCGGAATCTGACTCAGGTGCTCACCATTTATTTTTTGGTTACTCGGTATTTCCCTTTATCACGAGGGATGCGCGCAGGCTCGTGATAAAGCGACAACATATATTGTTCAATGGACCTCTGGTTGGCTCGCACTCGGCGGGGCTGGCGGGGGTAGCAGGGTGTTTCTTTGTTTTGTTTTTCCACTTTCGTGTACTTTCTTTCGTTTCTTTCTTAAAAAAAAATTACAAGGGCTCGAGGGGTAGTGGGGGGGGGTAGAGGGGCTAAAGGAGGCCGAGGGGTTGGCAGGTATCGTTCCCAGGTGACACGTTCACTGTTAACCACTCCGTAGCGTGAATCGCGTCGTTCCAATTGCCATTTTATACACTCTCCGAAACAATTAATCGAGCACGCACACTTTCGATTAAAATCCAACCAGTCACCACGTATATTACCGTGCGAATAAGTATATAATAAGTAAATAAGTATATTAACATTAACGAGCGCGTCGACAAAACCGACTTTTTCAAGTAAAGGGCGCTAAACAATTTAACCTAAACAATCGGTCTCAGTTATAGTCTTCTTAAGTAAAATAAAAAGTAACCGGGTCGACGTAAGAGATTCGCCAAAAAGAAATCAAGTAAACTATAACTGCGTTAAATAAATAAAAAGAAATTCATTAAAATAGCATCATTCGAAATCCTGTTAAAATTTCCTATTAAAAAAATATGAAAAGAAAAATAGGAATTTTGCAATAACAATAGTTATAAACAATGAGCGAAAATCATTTTTGCAAAAGTGATCACCTCGAAAATGAGTTTCCGGCAGCAAAGTGTTTAGGGTTTCATCGATTTCATCGAATTCAGGACGAACATACGTGAAATAGTACAATTTTGCGATAAAAAGTGCAATAAAGTGGTAAAAAATGGAAGTAGGTCAAATGTCTTAAGCTTTTAAGAGACAACAAATTACTATGATGCAAGAAGATTCATCCAGATAGGTCAATTCGTTTCGGAATAAGAAGCGATACAAAACTTTTCAGTTTTTTCAAAAAAAAAAAAAAAACGGGTAACAGTGAGAAATTCCAAAATTTGTTTAGAATGGGACCACCACCGAGACATTCTCTACAAGATGCAACAGGTTTCATCCCGATCGGTCGATTCGTTTCGAAATAAGAAGCGATACAAAATTTTTCAGTTTTTTCAAAAAAAAAAAAACGGGTGAAAATGAGAAATTCCAAAATTTGTTTACAATGGCACCACCATCGAGACATTCTCTACAAGATGCAACAGGTTTCATCCCGATCGATCGATTCGTTTCGAAATAAGAAGCGATACAAAATTTTTCAGTTTTTTCAACAAAAAAAAAAACGGGTAAAAATGAGAAATTCCAAAATTTGTTTACAATGGTACCACCACCGAGACATTCTCTACAAGATGCAACAGGTTCCATCCCGATCGGTCGATTCGTTTCGAAATAAGAAGCGATACAAAATTTTTCAGTTTTTTCGAAAAAAAAAACGGGTAAAAATGAGAAATTCCAAAATTTGTCTACAATGGTACCACCACCGAGACATTCTCTACAAGATGTAACAGGTTTCATCCCGATCGGTCGATTCGTTTCGAAATAAGAAGCGATACAAAATTTTTCAGTTTTTTCAAAAAAAAAAAAGAAACGGGTAAAAGTGAGAAGTTCCAAAATTTGTTTAGAATGGGACCACCGCCGAGACATTCTCTACAAGATGCAACAGGTTCCATCCCGATCGGTCAAGCCATGTGGACGCAATCGACTAACATACATAAAACACACACACACACACACACAAAATTAAATATACATGTCGAATCGAGTAATCTCCTCCTTTTCGAAGTCGGTTAATACGAAGTCTTTTATACTTTCACGCGACGGATGGTTAACGCCGTGTGTGTGCGTGTTGGTGGCGCGGGAGGGGGGGGGTGAGGGGGCGTGTCAGAGAGACTCTTTCATGTCCTTTTTCGTTCTTATCATCCCCGTGAACCATTTCCGGCCGACGTTCTCCACTCAATCCGTCGACGCCGTGCTTTTTTTTTCCCAAAGGGAACGATCTGGTCGCACGTTCCCCTTCTTTTTTGTCGCGTTTCGACGCACTATGTACAATCTAAGCGGGATGGCGGGAGGGGTGGGGGGTGCGGGGCGGTGTGCATGTGTACAGACGGGTCAAAAATGTTATTGACGTACCGAGTCGTCGCGGAATCGGGCCCGTCGAGGGGCCGACGCGGCTCATCTGTACCACGCGTAATTTTTGTTCTCTACAAAGAAAAGAAACAAAAATAGTAACTCGGACGAATGACGCGAACCTCTCGACCACCCGATGACGCAAGAACATTTTTGTCCTGCCGGTACGCGTTCACGATTGTTGATTCTATCGCGAGCGAAACGAGAAGAGAGAATCTTTTTTTTTTTTTTTGTCGTCAATAAGGAACACCATAAGAAATTTTTCTGTTTTTGTTTTTGTTTTTTTTTTTCCATTCCCTTTTTTTCGTCTTTTAATGGCACTTATTACAGATGGTACAAATGATTCTATAAACTAGCATAATGTATGTGGTAAATCGCATAAAAGAAACGAGAAAGTGTATACATACATATATATATACACACACAACACACACACATATATATATACATATATATATATGTATAGTGTACGTGTAGAAATGGCCGCTCTAACGGAAACGAAAAGACACACGGGTGAGTCGTGTGACCAAATCAAAACGGAACCAAAGATAACGTAGAGAGAGAAAAATATATATATATATATATGCGTAAAGAAGTAGAAGTAGAAGAAACGGAGAAGAACAAAAAAAAAAAAAAGAAATAAGAAAAGAATCGTAACGGGAGAAGTTAAAACGTGGGGGTGACGAAAGAACAGTCGACTAGATTAAAAACACAGTTAATTATAATTATTATATACGGTCGTCGTCGTCGTCGTATATTATCATCACCAATTCACCGTAACCATCACCATGTATCATCGCTGTCGGCGCCGATGAACGACGGAAACTTTAGAACGGGGGCAAAGAGCGACGGTGGAACGGAGGAGAGACAAAGGGGAAGACCCGAAGCGGGCGGAGCGGGAGGACGGCGGACGCGGCATGCGCGTAAAAGACACGAAAGACGCAACGAACAGAACAAAAGATAATTAATAGTCGAGGATGACGGGGCGTAGAAACGAAATGCTGCGGCTCTGCTCGTAAACGGTTACGGTCTAGTCTAAAGGGGTGGGGGGGGGGGGGGTAAAACGAAGATTTAAGAACAACGCAGAATTATTGTTATTAATTTTTCGATTAAAAATTAAAATTTTCGGAAAAATTCAAATTAAGAAATCGGTGAAAGGGAAGAGGGGGGGGGGGGCGCAGACGCGTGCTCCTTCGGTCGATCGTTCCTTCCGATTCGATTCATCCACGGGTCTCGTGTTACCGTACGCAAGAAGAGCGTGATTCGTGCTGGCTCGTTGCTCGCTCGATGGTACCGTGTTTCTGTTTGTTGCTTTCTTTCTTTCTCTTTTTTTTTTTTTCGTAGGGTTAACGACGCGTATGGTTTTCATGGGTGAGGTGGATTACAAACGACTCGTAGAGAGTAAAGAGATAGAGAGACAGAGTGTGTGAGAGAGAGATAAAGAGAGCAAGAGATTACAATGTTCCATTTTTTTTGTTTTTTTTGTTGTTGTTTCATTTTCTTTTTTCGGTCGAGGGAACGCGTAGACAGATAGGGGTGGTTGGGGAGGGGTGGTTGGACGACGACAGGTGCACTCACTCGCTACTCTTCAAGTGCTCGCCCTGATCCATGGACAGGCAACCAGCGCCGCCGCCGAAGCCGTATCCTTTAGGGCCGAACTTGCGACCGTGGCACACTTTGCAAAAAAGCTCGCCCTCGTGCTCGCTGCAGTTTGTCGAGTCGAGCAGTTTGCCGCAAAGACCTGCAACCATACACACACACGAAGCGTGTTTTTTTTTTTTCCACTTCTCTCGCGGTTAGCCACCACCTCTTTTCTTATTTCAATTCTTAGAGATCCAAACGCGATATTCGTGCTTGCAGAGCCGGTCGTACACGAGTCATTGTACGCGGTCGTCATATGGAATCGTCGCGTAAAGTCGTCATGTGCAATTATTATTGTACATAGGTGTCGTACACAATTATTATTATACCCAGTCGTCACGTGAAGTCATCCTACACAGTAATCGATAAACAATCGTGAGAAAAAATGGTATCGGATCGTCGAGGAATCGAACCTACGACTCCGAGACTCGCAGTCGCTCGCCTTACCGAATGACCAACTCCCCGTCCCCTATGTTCATACCGTACATCGGCCATATAATCCTGCTATTCTCCACTAATCGTATTTAATCGAAAAACGAAATCCAAACGTCCCTTATTAGTCTCCATTTAATCCCAATTAATCGGAATTAAACAGTTTTTGGAATTAACAAGCCTCGACTGTATGAGAGATCGAACAACGCCGCGAATAATAGCCCGAGGGATCATTTATTCAAGTATCTAAGTTGGACAAACGAAGACTGACAAGAATTCGAACGTCCTAACCGAATAAACGTTGATAATCGCGAGAATTTTCCCGTTCGCCGTTTATTTTGGACTCCTCGGGGCGTTTAAATGATAATTCAACGGTTTGGGCGAGCGACGATGGACGGTATGGTGGGCGTCCTATTTCGAGCATGATGGCAGTGCCGGAATTTTTGTTAAAATCGGCGCGAGTCACTCGCGGGTCGTTGCACCTTTCGTTCGGCTGTTGGGTGGTTCCAATTGATTTCTGGCCGGCACGCAAAACTAATTAAGGCCAAGACAAACCATCCGGGACCGGCGTGAAAATTTATTTATGGACGCGGCTATATTTAAAGAGGCCCGATGGTGATTCGCGAAATCGATCCTGTGCTTTTGTTGACAGCTCGATCGCGACGCGATCGCTTGTCGATCGACGGGGAATTTTTATTTCTATGTTATTTTCAAACGTGAATCTACGATTTTCATATATTCTTTAACGCGTATCTATACGTTCATCTATTTTCCGACATGTCTTACTATTTTCTAATAATTTTTTTTTAACAAGAAATTTATTCTTTCAATTATCTTCAAACGTAAATTGTCACACATTTCCTGGAAATTGTTTGCCCGTAGAACGCTGCCTTTACGAATACCGTTGCAGGCTTGCGTAAATATAAATCTGTCGATGGATAAAATAGATTATCGTGTACTTACCACACTTGAAGCACATCTTGTGCCATTTGAGCCCTCCGGCGACACGTTCTTCCGCGGCGTACACGGATTTGCCGCATTTGGGACACTTGGGGTGTTCTACTGGTTTGAAAGGCATTTTGTTTGCACTGGAAAAAAGAAAAAGAACAACGCTGAAATTTCATGAGTCGATTACATTCCGTAAAATTCACTTATATACAGATATATTTATATATATATTATACAGGGTGTCCCAAAAATGTTGTAACAGCTTGAAAGGAGTGGTTCAGGAGGTGATTTGAAACAACTTTTTCCTTAGCGAAAATGTTGTCCGAGGCTTCGTTACGGAGATATTAACAGAAAACCACGGACCAATCAGAGCGCGCGTATACCGGTAGAGCGCCCGCAGTAGGCGTGGCTACGCGCTAGGCGACCGCGCTCCGCCGGCATACTCGCGCTCTGATTGGTCGAGCTTTATCCGTTAATATCTCGGTAACGAAGCCTCGTACAACATTTTCGCTAAGGAAAAAGTTGTTTCAAATCACCTCCCGAACTACCTCTTTCAATGACCTCCACCAATTTCGGGACACCCTGTATATATAATATACCGTATATATACGATTACAAAATACGACAATTTTTGAAAATAAACTAATAACATTTTCCGATAAACATTGATTAATCTTGGAAAATTAATATAAATATAATATATCGCATAAATTGGATATATGCTCGATACCATTTGTGTTTAAGTGAAAAACAAAATACCGGAGGCCCTTTCAGGAAATTGTTTAAATAAATCAAATGTTAATTATTCGAAATAGTAACTGAAATTTTAACCAAAGAGATCAACAAGTTGTTGCATTTGGACGTGTACCAGGCTACCGTCTTCGTTCGGGTATTGTGCTAAGGAACCAAGTACTATTTCTCCCGAAATAATTATTCAGGAACGTATGGCAGCTAGAACAACCGATTTGTCGAAAATACGCGAGGCCAACGCTGGAACAGTTTTCGGTTACTTAACCGTCCGCTGACTAAAACCCGAAGAATTCGCGGCGGACTATTTTTGTCCACTACCGCGCTATTCGACCTATTTTACGTTAATACAACCTTTTTTAGAAGTAACAATTACTTGCGATATTTAAAAACAAAATCGATGTTAGCATTATAATAGGAATTAAATAATAAAGTAACGATAATAAAATGAAATAATCAAAATTAATTTCTCTTCGATCTTAAAATAGAATATAAAAAATCTTGTGCAACGTGGTCAACAACGATTAGCAATAATAATAAAAATAAAATTAATTTCCCTTTGCTCTTCAAAATTCATTGCATTAATAACAACAAACATGCTTTCTTCTTCTTCTATGCAAATCCAACCAAGTGACACCCTGTATAATAATATATCGTCGCTATTAATGAATCGAGTGAATGGTAATATTTTAACGATAAATATGTATATTCCATAACTGAATCGAAATTTACTCATTGATATCGCGTAATCCCGGAAACGTGAATAATAATAGAACCATAACGAGATCATGAAAACTCCGTTAACTCTTGCTCCCCTGTGTTGAGAGCTCAATGCTTTGAACCTCATTAATAATTATCAGTGTTATTACAGAAGAACCTGTTAATATTATCCATGGTAATGGATACTAGCGCCGTCGTCCAATTATTTTGAAACCCATGCCAACTAAAATTGAATTTCTCTCTTCAAATATATGAAACGGTTGAAATTTAAAAATAGAAACAACACGGAGACTGTGGAAGGTACTCTGGTGACAGTTATCTTGTATCGACACAGAAGATACACTGGGGATATAGAGAAATAAAAAACGTGCGTAGAGTTTCATATATGTCTCACTTAACGCGATGTAGTTAAGTCGGTGAAATGGCTAAGCGCGTTAGACGAGTGGCTGCAACCGCTAAGGTCAGCGGATCGATCCCTCTCGGACTTGAAAGTTTTTTTCAAATCATATTTACCTTGTATTTCTCAGCAAAAATACCACAAAAAGAATCGTAATTCGAATCAAAGATGGCGTCAACAATATGGAGGTTATAAAAATATCTCAGACTCCAGATAACGGAGAGAAAAGCGTTGAAAAGAAAATGTGATATTTACAGGGGGAAATGTCCAAGAATCAACTCATTCTATAGGATCCCAAAATTCGAAAAATCCCTAGACAGCATCAAGATGGCGACTGGAAAATTCCATGATTCAATCAGAACATTCCATAGAGCCAAACTGTAGCTTGAAATATTACAGAAAAAAATTGGCATTTAAAGAAATACAATATTTACTGTGGGAAGGACAAAAATTCCTGCTCCCATGGATCCCAAAATTCGAAAAATCCCTAGACAGCATCAAGATGGCGACTGGAAAATTCCATGATTCAATCAGAACATTCCATAGAGCCGAACTACAGCTTGAAATATTACAGAAAAAAATTGGCATTTAAAGAAACATAATACATATCTCCAATGCTAGTGACTCTAAAAGTCCCTAAGTGACTAAAAAAGAGATGTAATCCTGAAAAAATTCTCTAGATCCCTTACAACAACATGGACGACTAGAAAATCTCGTACTCTGATAGGAAAAGGCCTAGAGCGAGAACTATCTTCGTATCGGAAGAAAGTTGAAGACGTCGCGTGACTTTTGGAGCTGTCTATAGTCAGGAGTGTAGTAGCGTTAGTATAGAGTGTGTACTATAGATGCTAGAGGTGCCACGAGAGAGTAGCAAGAGAGATGGAGGATTCTATATTCGTGCAGACGCAAGCCAGCCCGCGAGGCCGTATTAGGGAAGGTGCTAGATTCTCCACTCCGTCGTTACCCCTACCTACCAAACGTGCAAATCCACGTGTCGTTTGCGTCTCGTTCTTTAGATTTGATTATTCGACGTAACGAAAATCCTCTCTCGTTACTTATACATTGTCTGGCATCGAGTAACCCCATCGAAAGCGACGAGACATTTAAACGTTTTCATCCTCGGGATTCCAATATTTTTTAGCCTTCGGGACACTCGAGAGATAACCGAATCGACTCCCGGTTGACTAACTGTCGCGCGTTACTCCAAAATACATGGAATTCGTGGATCACGCCGGAAACGTGGATGATTAGCTCGGATCTAAGTGCATCGTGTCTGAACCGAGCAATTTGTTTGGGCCATTTCCAATTAGCCGTCACTCCGGGTATAATTTCTCAATTTATGATGAATCTATTTCAGGGAATTGAAAGATTTGTCAGAAACAAGGATGCAGAGGGAAGCTTCAGCTTCGAGAAATTTATTTTGACTGGATCATTTCCAATTAATCCGGTTGGATTACCGTTTTCGATTTCTGACAAATCTATTCTCGGCTGGTGGAAAAACTTGTTAGAGATTAAGGTGGACGGTGCAAGTTTTTTTCACGATTATTTTAGCTATTATTCCGGAATTTATATGGTGAATGTATTGTAGGGAATTGGAAGAATCGTTATGGATTAATGGTGCAGAGTCTGAGGATATCGAGTGTTAGAAGGAAAATTGGTATAACTTGTTAGGTCGTTGGAATTGGAAGGGTTAGAAAATTGTTTCGAGGTACTTCCTTTCATGGGCATCTCACGTGCCACTCTGTATGAATGTTAACACTGGTAGAGTCCAGGGATTTTAATTTTCAAAAGAAAAATTGGTCTTAGTTTCTGGTTTTTTTGGAATCACAACGGTTAGGTCTGAGGCAGAAAGTTTTCCCAGATACTTCTCTACCAAGAGCATCTAGAGTACCACTCTGTGTGACTATTAACACTGGTAGAGCCCAAGAATATTGAATTTCAAACGAGAAATTACTATAAGTTCGTGTTTTTTGGGAATCACAAGGGTTAGGTCTGGGTTAGGTCTGGGGAAAAAACTTTCCCAGCTATTTCCCTACCAAGAGCATCTAGGGTACCACTCTGTGTGACTATTAACACCGGTAGAGCCCAGGAATATTGAATTTCAAAGGAGAAATTACTCCAAATTCTTGCTTTTTTGAAATCACAAGGGTTAGGTCTGGGTTAGGTCTGAGGAAAAAACTTTCCCAGCTATTTTCCTACTAAGAGCATCTAGAGTACCACTCTGTGTGACTATTAACTCCGTTAGACCTTAAGAATATTGAATTTCAAACGAGAAATTACTATAAGTTCGTGTTTTTTCGGAATCACAAGGGTTAGGTCTGGGTTAGGTCTGAGGAAAAAACTTTCCCAGCTGTTTCTCTACCAGGAGCATCTAGAGTACCACTCTGTATGACTATTAACACTGCTAGAGTCCAGGGATTTTAATTTTCAAAAGAGAAATTACTCTAAATCTCTACTTTTCTGGAATCACAAGGGTTAGGTCTGGGTTAGGTCTGAAGAAAAAACTTTCCCAGCTATTTCCCTACTAAGAGCATCCAGTGTACCACTCTGTGTGACTATTAACACTGGTAGAGTCCAGGGATTTTAATTTTCAAAAGAGAAATTACTCTAAATCTCTACTTTTCTGGAATCACAAGGGTTAGGTCTGGGTTAGGTCTGAGGAAAAAACTTTCCC
>NC_071984.1:3038280-3040627 GCF_026283585.1 Hylaeus volcanicus | reverse complement strand
AATCACAAGGGTTAGGTCTGGGTTAGGTCTGAGGAAAAAACTTTCCCAGCTACTTCCCTACCAAGAGCATCTAGAGTACCACTCAGTACGACTATTAACACCGGTACAGTCCAGGAATTATAATTTTCAAAAGAGAAATTACTCTTACTTTCTGTTTTTTTTTTTTGGAATCACAAGGGTTAGGTCTGAGGAATAGAGCTTTCCCAGCTACTTTGCACGGTCATTTCGCGTGCCATTGGCTCCCGCGAGCGTTATCGGTACCCGCCACTTGTTCACCAAGATAGAAACAACAGTTCCGTGAAACGATTCGATTGTCCTACCCTATCGTGACCACCCGATGCTTGGCCAGTAATCGGGAATAAATGATCCCTCGTAATCGCACACTGGTACTCACCACCGATATGGGTCGAAGCCACGAAAAGAATTGGAAAAACTCGGGTAGGAGGCTGGCGTCGGATTAAAAAACACCGAAGAAGCACTCTACACCGCACTAATACTGGATTCGAATGGCTGTTCTCGCGTCGTGACCGTCCTAGTCATAGCCAGGGGTTTGCACACGGCACGTGTGCATAGGAACGTCAGTCCTGTTGACGACAACGTCGCGGCGGCAGAGGGAGTACTAGACGTCTTCCACCAGCGGGGGTGTTACACTATTCTCGTGTGATATCTCGCGATAGAAAACGGCTACGAGTCGGTGGAGTACCCGCACGTCGTTCGCTAGCGTAATCGAGGAAGCTTTCCAAAATTTCGCTGATCAAAAAACCTCGTCGTTCCTTTCGTTTATTAATATATTATTCGTTAATTAATTGACCAGTACTCAATTTTCGTTTCGAAGCATGATATTTAATTTTCCTTCTACTTCGTTTTCTTTACGAGTATATTATTTATCACGTTATTGATTTACATTAAAAATTCACTCGATTAATTTATTTTTCGCCCGACTAAATGAAACTAAATCAAGACGATAAACTTAATTATCAAATTTCGCGTCGACGTAGCTATAACAATAATCGAATTGAACGAACAGATGAATAATTACCATCGACAAACGTCGTTCGACGAAATATCTTTCTAAATAAAATATACACGTGAGTAATGACATAACGCAAGTGATACAACAAATAAAGAATGAACGAAATGTGTTTAAATACATATAGATACTGGCCACCTGTTAATCAATTTTTATCGGTCGTAAATCGTTATCAATCGAAACGAATTATCCCTTCTCGTTTTATAAACATTTCATCGCCTCGTTTGCTACGATAACTTCCCTTAAATATGCAAATTTCACTGGAAATTCTCTGTTTTCGTTGCAATTAAAATGCTCCCGATCAATAATCCACCTGTTTTACGGGAAACACGTAACGCGAGCGTAATTTTGATATTTCAAGCGTCGCGACCATACTCTGTCGATACCGTCGTTGAGTCATAGCAAACGCGACGATACTTCGGTATTCGTTTACATCGCGCCGCAGAGAGAAGAGTGTGTTTTCTGAGCGATGAACCACCGAAGAACAAGACAGAAATAAATTTATTACTCACACATTTTGGACTAACTCCCGGGGCTTAATGGCATACGTAGACAGAGGCAACGCGATACCATAATAATTTTTCGATTAACACCTTGATAACTGGCGGAAGCTCAATTTCGTTCGTTGCAATACTTTCTTCCCTGATCAATAAATAGTAATGAGGTGCGTTTCATTTCATCTCATTTTTCTCATCGTTGAATTAAAATGTTGTTCTCGGCTTTTTCTCGAATTTCGATATTCGTGGATGATATATTATAATGCGAATTCAACATTTGAAGGTATGTTCTCTAAATGAGATTGAATAGATCGAGCAATTTATTGGTTAGGAAAATTTTAAAATTGGACGTAGTCGATGACGCCATCTTGTACACGTGGTGTGGCACTAATGGCCGCAAAATTCAATGCCTGATAAATTCAAAATTGAAGGTTATGTTATTTAAACAAAATTGTAAGAAATCTAGTGTTGGTCACTCT
The DNA here is from genome assembly GCF_026283585.1 of Hylaeus volcanicus. Lineage (NCBI taxonomy): Eukaryota > Metazoa > Arthropoda > Insecta > Hymenoptera > Colletidae > Hylaeus > Hylaeus volcanicus. The sequence continues at coordinate 3,038,621 of NC_071984.1, read as the reverse complement.
TAAGTGCAGAGTGACGCCATCTTGTCACGTGGTCTGGTACTAATGGCCGCAAAATTCAATGCCTGACGAATTCAAAATTGAAGGTTATGTTATTTAAACAAGATAACATTTGGTTAAATTATGAATGTAAATACTGTAACAAGTTTCATAACAATATTGTAAGAAATCTAGTGTTGGTCACTCTTAAGTGCAGAGTGACGCCATCTTGTCACGTGGTATGGCACTAATGGCCACAAAATTCAATGCCTGACGAATTCAAAATTGAAGGTTATGTTATTTAAACAATATTGTAACAAATCTAGTGTTGGTCACTCTTAAGTGCAGAGTGACGCCATCTTGTC
>NC_071984.1:3035886-3038270 GCF_026283585.1 Hylaeus volcanicus | reverse complement strand
TATGTTACTTAAACGAAATTACATTTGGTTAAATTATGAATATAAATACTGTAACAAGTTTCATAACAATATTGTACGAAATCTAGTGTTGGTCACTCTTAAGTGCAGAGTGACGTCATCTTGTCACGTGGTGTGGTACTAATGGCCGCAAAATTCAATGGCTGACGAATTCAAAATTGAAGGTTATGTTACTTAAACAAGATTACATTTGGTTAAATTATGAATATAAATACTGTAACAAGTTTCATAACAAAATTGTAAGAAATCTTGTGTTGGTCACTCTTAAGTGCAGAGTGACGCCATCTTGTAACGTGGTGTGGTACTAATGGTCGCAAAATTCAATGCCTGATGAATTCAAAATACAAGGTTATGTTACTTAAACGAAATTACATTTGGTTAAATTATGAATGTAAATGCTGTAACAAGTTTCATAACAATATTGTAAGAAATCTAGTGTTGGTCAATCTTAAGTGCAGAGTGACGTCATCTTGTCACGTGGTATGGCACTAATGGCCGCAAAATTCAATGCCTGACGAATTCAAAATTGAAGGTTATGTTATTTAAACAAAATTGTAACAAATCTAGTGTTGGTCACTCTTAAGTGCAGAGTGACGCCATTTTGTCACGTGGTCTGAACTAATGGCCGCAAAATTCAATGCCTGACGAATTCAAAATTGAAGGTTATGTTACTTAAACAAAATTGTAAGAAATCTAGTGTTGGTCACTCTTAAGTGCAGAGTAACGCCATCTTGTCACGTGGTGTGATACTACCAAAGCTGCAATTGCAAAATAAAGAAAATTTCGAATAAATCACAGCTCACAATAATTACGGAATAATTACGGAATATCGTAACTACAACGTCGAGTAATATTCGCAATTATTAATAATGTTTACAATTACGATAATTTCATTTCGATAATTATATTATCGAAACCAAGAAATAATTCGGTCAACCTCGTCTTTCGTTGTCCTCCGAAAAAAAGCCTGAAATTAAATTCCCCTGTTACAGCCGAGTAATCGAATAACGTTCAACCGAGTTGATCGCAGTCCTCCCTCCCCACTCCTCCTCCCGTGAATTTTTCATCGACGAAAGTCGCGATTAATTATTCGCCGGAAACAAAGCGTTCGCCAAGGATGCATCGCGAATGGAATTTCGCGTTGCATGCCGGAACCGTTTCGAGATCGTTGCACCAGGAGGTTGAATATAAATAAAGCGAACGGTTTTCGCGGCTGAATGAATTTTTCAACGGTCTCCCTTTTTGCGACAGGGCTTCCGTTACCTTTGATCGGGAATATTTTTACCGGCCCCGACACGAACATCCGATGCGGATTCTGATTGTCAATCACTCTGGATAATACGTTTACGTAATTGCTATATCTCGAGCTGTAATTCATTGCACATATAATTAGCACGATTGTTATACCGTTATCATTGATTATAACTATTACAGTTATTTATCAAACTTTAATTACTGCAATTACATTAATCACGAATATTATTCGTCATTGGACTCCGTGCTTCGCACAATTTATTAAAAATTAGTTTTGTACAATTGTTATTTATTTGTTTTTGTCTTTTTTTTTTTTTTGTATTTGATATAATTATCAGACCTGAATTATCGCAATGATAAAAATTATAGATAATACCAGCTGTAGCGTACACGTAATTTATTATGTATTTAATCGATTGTTACGTTATTATTATTTATTATAATTATTTTATTTATTCATTTGTTCGCATCTCGAGAAAGACCGAGTGCACCAAGAACGAAAGTTCGAAGGAACTTCGCTACAATCTGCGTGGGCGAGTACCTTTTTACACGAAGACACGTCCGCGAGTATATGCCTTTCTAAAAATAGAAATTTGAGCAAGATACTATTAATAGAGGATGAGTGTGTTCCCACAGCCGAGGCTCCCACATTGCTCGTTCGTTACCACCAGCTTTTTGGAACACCTGCCACCCCACCCACCCACCCTTAATTCAGTCTGACAACAATCAAATTTTTTGGTCGCTTTTGAGGTTAGGAAATTTATATTCACCACAAATCCGTTACCTAATCTCGTTTAAGATATATAATCTGCCATTTTTAATAAGACAGCCATTGAATTTTAAGGCGTCTACTTGATTTTAAATAGTAAATGAAATAGTCAATGAAAAGTAAACGAAACCTACCAATTTTAGGTTAACTTAGTACCGCAACAACGTGGCAAAATACCGTCATTCTGCACTTAAGAGTGACCAACGCCAACTTTGTTAGAATTCTCGTGTGAAACTTGTTAACCCATTTCTATTACATGTTAGGACATCGCATGATAACTTAAATACAAGAAAAACTCACTTTATAAATAAATATTAAAAGAAATGCTCCAAAATTAGGGTTA
>NC_071984.1:3033811-3035876 GCF_026283585.1 Hylaeus volcanicus | reverse complement strand
TTAGGTTTAGGTTAGGTCGTTGCATAACCTAAATACAAGAAAAATTCGCTTTATAAATAAATATTAAAAGAAATGCTCCAAAATTAGGGTTAGGTTTAGGTTAGGTCGTTGCATAGTAACTCAAGGAAAAAAAAACGAAGAAAAATTCACTTTATAAATAAATATAAACACAAGTGCTCCGAACTCGAGGTTATGTCTGTCCTAGAACATATATATATACAATTGTTTATTTTTTTGATAGTAGATAGATTTACGGCTAACAAAATATTATCAATATTGCCTACAGTTTTCATGGAGAGCCAGGAATTGATTCCAGGGTATTACTCGAGAGCGGCTGGATCCCAATGCTCCTTCCGCGATCATGTAACACCCGCGGGACGGAAATAAATTCTCCGTCGGTATGGCCGGCGAGATAGCGCGGGGCGGGGAGGGGGAACGATCGTGTGGAACAAGTCAAGAATTTCTGCATTATGTGCCGCACAAACTCAATTTAACGGCTACTAATAGCCCTCTCTGGTTTCGGTGTCGCTATCGGCTCGCTTTCGACGCTAAATGCGAATCCGCCGTGAAGTATGAAGCGTCATAGATTTTTTATTGGTTAGTCCTTCAACGGACTGTTTAACCCTATACACATTTTTACATCGCGCTCGACTATCTAGGTACATTACAAATCTTATTTCATAAAGTTACCCTATTTCCTCTCTATGTAACAACTTAAATTTATGCTTTACCTCATCAATTTCTATTTTTTTTTTATTTTTTCTTTTTTTTTATTCAAATTTTCTTATCGATTGAGTACAGCGCCGCCTAGGGGACCCTAAGCGAACCATGGATGCGATGGTAGCGCCCCTGCTCGGGCCCTAAACCCCCTAAACCAAATGTCAACGAAGTAGCATCGAACTCCGTTATTTTTTCCAGGGGAATGGTTAGGTGTGGAACGGATGAGGCTTTTGCCAGGTGATTTGGGCACTTCCTTCCTCTTTATCGGCGGCAGCCGGTGCTCGGGAAAGCTGATGTAAGTATAGCAAGAGGACGGCCTAGTTGCCATCGCGGCCATCCGAAATATTAGAATAAGCCCACGCGCGTAATACAATCCCGATGGTAAGGTAACCAAATTTAGCATGTGACTTAGCAGACGCCCTCGAGACACTTGCACGGACGATGACTCAGACCGAACAGAAGCGAACGGAATTGAAGGAAGAAGATGAAGAGCTGGAGGTTGAGGGAGTTCTTGATGAAACCGTTTCTGTTTGGCTGGTGATTAGTGCGTTTTCGTTTTAGGTTTGTAGTTGGAGATACATTTTGCTTTAATCACCGAGTAGGCTGCCGGACGGTTATTTTTGGGATTACATTGACTTTGGCCTTGGCTTATAGGTTCGATTGGAAATTGAAACGTTTAGGGGCTCGCAGCACCATTCAAATGATATGTATCATTTTTATAGCGGAGCATTTTGTCAATTGGATTCATTCGATATCAAAGAATTTTTACATCGGATTGATTTGGTGTTGAAGTATTTTGACGGTGCAACAGATTGGCTTTGAAGCATTCATAAATGAAACATTTGTGAGTTCCGACATTTTGAAATGGAAGAATTTTAACATTGAAGCTTTTTAACATTAGGAGATCTTAACGTTGAAGCATCTGGGCTTTGAAGCATTCGAGGGTTGAAGCACCAAATAATTACATCACTTTGACAGGGAAGCATTTTATAATTAAATCACTTTGTCGTTGCGGTATCTTGGCTTTGAAGCATTCGAAGGTTGAAGCATTTGAGAGCAAACTGAAACATTTTGAGGTTGAAGCACTGTATAATTAAATCATTTTAACTACAGCCTCCTGGCTTTTGAAGCATTTGTGAATTGAAACATTTGGAAGTTGAAGCAGAGTATAATTGAACATTTTGACACCGAAGCATTGTGTCATTAGATCGCTTTGATATTGAAGCATTTTGAGTTTGTAGCATCTTGACTTTGAAGCACTTGTAGATTGAAAGATTTGATGGTGGATGCACTGTGCGATTGAATCATTTTGACAAAGAAGCATTTTGTCATTGAATCCCTATGA
>NC_071984.1:3032293-3033801 GCF_026283585.1 Hylaeus volcanicus | reverse complement strand
ATTGAATCATTTTGACAAAGAAGCATTTTGTCATTGAATCCCTATGATATCAAAGTTCTGTAGCATTGCAGCATTTTAAAATTGAAGCATTTGAAAGCATACTAAAACAGTTTGAGGTTGAAGCACTGTGCAATTGAATCATTTTGATAGCGGAGCATTTTGTCATTGGATTCATTTGATATCAAAGCATTTTGACTGCTTTGCTTTGAAGTATTTTGACGGTGCAACACATTGGCTTTGAAGCATCTTATGTTTGAAGCATTCGTAAATGAAAACGTTTGTGAATTCCAACATTTTGAAATGGAAGAATTATAACATTGAAGCTTTTTAACATTAGGAAATCTTAACGATGAAGCATCTGGGCTTTGAAGCATTCGAGGATTGAAGTATCAAAACTCTTTAGCATTGCAACATTTTAAAATTGAAGCATTTTGGCTTTGAAGCATTTGCAGATTGAAAGATTTGGAAGGTAAAGCAGAGTATAATTCAATCATTTTTACGTAGAAGGATTTTATGATTTAATCACTTTAACATCGAAGCTCTTTATCATTGCAGCATTTTAAAATTGAAGCATTCCGCCATTGAAGCACCAGCAGATTTCAGTCCCTAAGGCATAAATTTGTTGAATTCACCCATCGATTTCACAATGAACTTTAACCTCGACAACCAGCTCTTCGGTTCGCCTGTGCGGTGATAGCGTGATTAATGCAACGGTTTTACTTAAGTAAACGACCTACTTATAAACTGTAGCCGATTTGGCATGACTGCAACGGCTCTATCCTCAATTGAACGGCGATCAATTAGGATTTCAGAGCGATTCCCAGAGATTTACCACTCGGGTGTGGATCTTGCACGCGATTATCTTCGCGGTGTTCTTCCACGTTTATTTTCGTGCACGGTCAAAAATTGGAAAATCCTCGATCACGCTCGTTAGTCATCGTTTATTATTAGACGCGCTATTTACTTGAAAATTCGTTAAATCCCGCGTTGCTCGCGCGATTCAACAAATTTTCTGGGAAGAATTGTAACGCGTGCCAAGGCACCGGTGAGTCTAAAGAGGTGCACGTTGGAGAGGAGCGTTCGTTAAACGTTAAAAGTAGTAGAGACAATGACTGATGACGAATTACGGGTTTCGCAAAACAATTTTCTGACTCAGCTGATGCATAAAACGAAGTAACAGTTGCCGACAGCTGGCTATCTTCCCTTGGAAACGATTTATTCGGGGCTCGTTTACTTCCTCGTCGCCCACGATCACGGTGTTTAGCAGGGCCGACGGGGGAGTCGCAAATATTTGTAAATATTTGTGCGGCAACATCACGATATAATCAATTATAGGAACAACAATAAAAATAACTGTGAATTACGATCACGAAATATGCAGTTATGAAAAGAATCGCAATTTAAGTAATTGTTAGGAATGATCGCATGATAAACAATTGTATAAGAAAGCACAATGTATTATTGTACAATGTATGCTTGCAAAATATGATCACAATATGATTAATTAT
>NC_071984.1:3020519-3032283 GCF_026283585.1 Hylaeus volcanicus | reverse complement strand
TAATTAATTATAAAAGGTATCAAAATCTGAATAATCAGAAAAGGTGAGATCAGAAAATAAGCAATTATGAAAGGCATCATAACGTAAATGAGAATAGAAGTTCACGGGCTGGTTTGGGGAGTCCCGTTGCGTGCGCATGCGCGGACGCCGGCGCATGCGCAACCGCGATCTCCATTAATCGCTCGTTAACGCATTCGTTAAACGTGAAAAACCGTCCAACAGGGACGAGCCCTTGTCGCACGTGCGACAATTTATTCCCGGTTGGATATTTCTGGTGGCAATAAAGCGAGCCCTGCCTCCCCCCGATAATGATGATATCTGATAGCGATCCGATAATAGAAAGCCGAGAAGCGAGAGGCCAAACGACGGTTCCCAAGCTCCTCTTGTCGTAACCGGTGCCCGGTGACGAATATTTTTTCAAGGTGACCGCCGAAATATCGCATTCGCTTCCATTGCATAGCAGATTTAATATTTCCTCGGTGGCTGCCAATTCGAGCCGCTGTCGCCCGCTAACTTGTTACATTATAGCGACATAATGATCCAAACTCGTACGCGATTATCGCTCTGGAAACGTTGCGCAAATTAGAGGAAGCCGATTATACAAACTGTAAATCGATACCCAAATAGAGAACTGGAATAAATTGTTTATTAATTTAGCTAGGTTAGGTTTTGCTCGATATAAGAATTGTTTGTTTTCGTATAAACAATTTTGGCAGATGTTTCAGGGTATTTGTTGAGATTAAGTTTACCGGAGAGAATATTATAGGTTGGCTGTATAATATTTCTATATTATAGATATTTCTATATCATATTTCTACAGGGTGTCGCAAAAATGTTGCAACACCTTGAAAGAGGTGGTTCGGGAGGTGATTTCAAACAACTTTTTCCTTAGCGAAAATGTTGTACGAGGCCTCGTTGAGGAGATATTAACGGAAAACACTGACCAATCAGAGCGCGAGGAGGCCGCGCTCGGCGACCAATCAGAGCGCGAGTATGCCGGTGGAGCACTCGTGGTAGCGAAGGCTACGCGCTAGGTGCTAGCGCTTCCCGACCAATCAGCGCGCGAGTATGTCGATGGAGCGCCACCACTGGGTGTGACTACGCGCTAGGCGGCCGCGCCTATACGCTATCGCGCGCGCTCCATCGACTTACTCGCGCTCTGATTGGACAGTGTTTTCCGTTAATATCTCCTCAACGAAGCCACGGACAATATTTTCGCTAAGGAAAAAGTTGTTTCAAATCACCCCCTGAACCATCCCTTTCAAGGTGTTACAACGTTTTTGGGACACCCTGTATATACAGAGTGGAGGTGATTTGAAACAACTTTTTCCTCAGCGGAAATGTTCTCCGAGGCTTCGTTGTGGAGATATTAACGGAAAACACTGACCAATCAACGGCCGCTCCAACGGTATACTCGTGCTCTGATTGGTCCAGAGTTTTTCGTTAATATCTCCTCAACGAAGCCTCGTACAACATTTTCGCTAAGGAAAAAGTTGTTTCAAATCATCCCTTGAACCATCTTTTTCAAGGTGTTACAACGTTTTTGGAACACCCTGTATAATAATATGAAATTTCAATTTTTTTCCTGCCACATATAAAGAGTCCTCAGCTTTACATGCTTATCTCATTAATTAGTTTTTTAACAGAGGGAGGACCAGTAAGACAAACGCAATATTTCTCATTCAATAATTTACAGGTGCTAATGGTCATATTTCCAAAGCGTTCTTCTAAAAATTAAAGAAATTGTAATAAATCCAAGACCTAGTACAAGGATTTCCCATCCAACTGGTATCGTGAAAGGTTTCTCTAATAATGATTTAATCTTCCAGGTCACGAAATTGCTGGAATTAACGCTAGATTTCCGAAAAATCGAGAAAAAGGGTTAAACTTCAAGAACATCCCACCCCCCCCCCCCCCCCCCCCACCAAGCTGATTGACGATGACTAAATTGGAATCGATCGGTTTTCTCCCTCTAATCAGAGGAATCCCTTTAAGAAACGTCTGCGTTAACACCTTATTTTTGTGAAATCGAGGAAAAGGGTTTAATTAAAACCCCCACAGCTGGCGCCATATCAAAAGGCACAGTTGGTTCGCACGCCAAGTATGTATGAAATGAGAACGACTACCTCGATCATGTCTATTCCTGAGTACCGCGGTTTCCTAGCCTTACTTTATTTTTACTTTATTTTATTTTATTAAACGAACGTGTCAGGAAAGCACGATAAATCATCTCGACCCACACGAGCGTCTTCGATTATTTTTGTTACCTCGTTTAAAAATCAGCGATCCAACAAAGATACATACCGCAGGTGAATTAATAGGTCGCTGAACTTTGTTTCATTTTGTTTGGGGGGAAGGATTGTTTGGATAAACTTAAAAAAATGAACTTGGAATATTACAAGAATTTATAAAGATAAACAAATAAATATATAGTTTATCGGTTAATATTATAATATATGGAAAGCATATGTAAACAAATACTTGAAAATGAATCACATAATTCGTGAAAGGTTTATGTGGATATACATTTCGTAAATAATGAAAATTAATATATATATGATTTAAAATATATATGTAATATATATATATATATATATATATTCATAATAGATGGCCTTCCAAATATTATTATAATATTTCGAGATACATAAAATTAATAAATGAACTTGGAATAATACACAAAATTTTAAGGATAAACAAATAAATATTTTATCGATTAATACAATATTATAATACGTAGAAAACGTATATAGATACCTGAATAAATATTTCCTGAATCAATGGAGTTAACGTAATATAATTTACAATGAATATTTAAATTATACACTTGTAACAAATGATCTTTTAATTATTACAGTATTTCTAGACATGTTGAGAAAATTCTAGGTAATTGAAAAGTGAACTTAGAAGTGACCTTCTTTATTGCCTGCGAGTAAATTTCAAATATTTTTGACATAGTGGTGCCGTCTTCTCTCGTGCATACGAATCTCGTCGAAGGAACGAAACTCGGACAATAACTCGCTGAACTTAGAATTCGTAAGTGGCGCCACTGTCTTCGACTGAATGGTAAGCAAGCTTTCAAATAACCATAGCATGGTAAACTCGTTGCAGTTGAGATGCAAACCATTGAACAAAAATTTTGTTTAAACGTTTACTTGGACTGACGTTATATTAAATTTGTTATTACATTATATTTAATTATATTAAATTTACATTAAACGTAACGAAACACGTTAAATTTATATAAGAAGTTGTTGGAAACTCACTTACATTTATTGTTACGTTATATTTAATTATATTAAATTTGCGTCCAACATAATGGAACCCAAAGTCCAATTTTACCACTACATTATTTTCCATAGCTTACAATTTTACATTTATAATAAAATTGAAGTTTAATGTTAAACCGTTGACAAATTTGTTTAGACACATGTATTTAGGATTGTAACACGAACCGTCTTGGATCATTTTTAGGTGAACAATCACTCGTTTGATAAAGCTGTTTGCATTTGGAAAGATTCCCAAATTGCATATGATAATAATTTGCAAACCAGTAGAATGATACAAAAATAAAATGAAGCATATTTGTTGTTTAATAGTCCTTTATTAATAGCTCTGAAATTGAAATTTTCTTTTCCATATTGTTGCTAGTTGTAACGTTATTCTGTGCCATATTATTACAACAATTCTAAATTAATCATACGATTAATTTTTTGTATTAAATTTAAAGATTCTAATTTTATAATAATGAAAGTGTTGAATATAGAAAGGATCACAATGTAAATATTTAGAAAAGATGATCACAATATAATCAATTTTAAGAAGAATCACAATGTAAATCATTATAATGAATAATCACAAAGTAATCAATTATAAAAGGAATCATAATGTAAAGAATTATGAAGAGTGATCACGAGTAATCAATTGAAAAGGAATCACAATGTGAAACATTGCAACATGTTATCACAAAATAATGGATTACATTAGGAATCACGAATGTAAATAATTTTAATGAATAATCACAGTATAAACAATTCTAAAGGAAATCACAATATACATACTTACCTCAATTTATCTCTAAATTTGACCACACTTATGACAGTAATAAAAATTAATTAATCAATCCAACTTTTCATGCCGGTCAAACGTGTCCAATTGTGCTTTGGATTATTTTGTATCTGATTAATTTCTATTCTTATTCCTCGATTTATCAGGCTGCTTGACTGTCAATTTGTTTTCATAATTTGAACATCTGATTCCAACTAAACTAGTGTTTGATTGAAATAGTCTGCTGCATCCATTATGATGTTACCTTCAGGAGTATTCATAATATATGACAAATAACTGAAGTATTTTGGTGTACCTTGGTGTACATCAATGATGCACGGTACTTCATCATCAAAATTCCGTGAATTAAACTGTCCATGCAGCTATCTACCAAGCACGTTTCACTGTTGGCAGTAAATAATCATTTTTGGATCTACAAATAACATGGATGATCCACGAGCAGTATAGTTTGCACAAACCGTGTCATTTCTTTCTGTCCTTGATTCTTTCCTTGTCCTTTCTGTCTGACCATGAAACACAAAATTGAAGTATTTTTTATTCGTTCTAGCTATCATCGAACAGTGACTCCAGTATTCATGTTGATTGCCAAATTTTCCTTCGGTCAGTAATTGTTATATTTACTTAAATACTGTATAAATTCGATTTTTATAACGTATCAAACGTTTATTCAAGGAAGTTTGGATGATAAGTGAGGATCACAAGAGCTGTTAGAGTTGAAGGGTGAACAAGTGGAGTTACGTTACCATTAAAATATGCGAATCCAACAGCAAGAGACTCTTGCAAGCCATTCCAACAAGGTAATACGATGCTTTTAATAAATTCTCACCTGCCTGTCCGTATTAATATGTTTTCAAGTCAAGTTTGAGTAGGATTTGGTTTTTGAGGAATGTCTCGTTTGATTTAGAGTGAAACAGCGGTTTTCATAGGCGGCCTCGGTATTTTTATCGTTGTTTGTAGCCTTTGAGTAACAGTTTACGTATCTTCATTTCTTCCAGGCTAATTTTATCCACCCGTCGTGTGCACAATATTCTGAATTTCTAAGCCAACGTCCACGCACTGCCAAAATCCTGACGTCTTCATTCTCTTTTCTTCTTACACCGCTTTGATTCATACTCGAAATTCTAAAGAGTGGTGTTCCAGGCCTTTTAAGTATTGATTGATTTTTTTGAGTAATTAATATTGAAATTTCGTTTTAGTTTAAATCTTGAAAAAGGCATTTGAGAAACAAGCTGATTCAAGAAAGGTGATCACAAAATAATCAATTATAAAAGGAATCATAATGTAAATAATTATGAAGAATGATCATAAATAATCAATTGAAAAGTTAGTGCAGTCTTCCCACCTCAGATATCTTCGAAACTATAAGTTTCACAGAAATATTTGCTAAAATAAAATTGCACAGTGGATTTATTAATATTACCCCTTCGATTTGCAGGTGTTCATGGTCATATTTCCAAAAGTATTGTAGAATGGGATTTAATTAAGGGATTTAATTAAGAACAGGCATTTTGTGCGATGTGTTTTAGTACATAAAATTGAATTTATTTAGAATAGTGCCTTTCTAAGCTTTATTTCTATAAAAATATAAATTTCTATATAAATAAAATTTCTTTGAGAAATGGTAGGGCAATTTCAATCGGGAACCTTTCGAGTAACACCTGGTAACACCTGTTATGCTCAAATTAGGCCACGTGCCCGAACGCTCAACCCTAACCTAAATTCTTATTCTCCCAAATATTCGAACGGTCTCACAAATTGCTCGACATACAAACAAAACATACAACACACAACCCTTTATTTTCTCTAGTTTCTATTAACACTGCCAAGATTCGTAAAATTTTGTTGTTACTGTCTGGCTGGGGTTGCATCGCATTCATATTTTTACCCAGAGTCCACCTGTTTGTCAGCATCTAATCAGGCCACGGCTGAAGCATTCCAAAAGTTTTTGGGGAGAGGTATGTGTGGTCGAGATCCAAGAAATTCGGTGTAAATAATAAATATATATATTATCGTTCAATTACAAAATATAAAATAAATACATAATACATATATATATATATACACATATACACATGTGGATGCAAAGTACAAATTTTGTGGTCTAAATAGGGAGAAGGCCAAGGTCGTCTACTTTCCAAGGAGGATCTTGCGGGTGGCACCGATGCTCTGGCCAGCCTGGGTCGCACCCTTGTTGGAACCTGCCTGCAAGCCGATGACAGACTCCCCAGCACGCAGTTGCTCCTCTGTGAACTCACGTTTGCATTCCTCTGACGGTTTAGGTCCCAGATAGGGGCCCTTCCACTCGGGGTGCTTGTACGTCTGTGGAAAGGACAGTAATGTAGAGAATCGAGGTGAGATCTGCCATGTGGAGGCTTGGACTTTGGTGGAATTTATTAGATCGTCCTAAAAGTTTGTGCCATTTATACTTCTATTTCTCAAATTAACATGTTAAACATACTCTTAAGTGTCACAAGAAAAGATAATCTGTCTCATTTCACAATAGTTTCTCACCTCTCTCATATAGTCATTATACTGTTACTAGAAAATATCTGTGGTTTTTTATTAAATTTCGACACAGTCTTCGGCACGAACTTATGGGACGACCTAATTATTATTAATTTGGTATTTTATTGTTATTGCTCTTATATATCACGTTGACTGCCAGACTCTTCAAGATCAATAGATCCAATATATTCTTGTAATCCCACTGTGCCTATTTCATTGTATCAGTGCAGAGTTCCAGCCATGTATAAGGAGTTCTCGGTCACCCTTATTCGATCAAGATAAATTTCGCAGTATTATCTCGGTAATTAGTTTTCTAATTGAAGGAGGACCGATAAGACAAACGTAATGTTTCTCGTTCAATTTACAGGTGTTAATCCTTTGCGAATAGTGTACATTTACTACCACCAGAAATCAGCTCAGAGGAATGTTTTGTATTCGTTGAAGCAATTTTTAAAAAATGTCAGCTTACAAGGGACGACGAGACGAAACTTCTTTACATGTAGTTTGTTCATAAGAACGCTTAGTTTCGAAAATAAAAATTGAAAAGAGTTGGAAACTAAACGTCGTATGAATCAGTGATGGGCAAAACCCTAGACTTCGAATAAATCTGAAGTTTGCAGATGTGTTTCTCTCGTTTCCTTCTTTGGAAAATGTTCAACAGAAGAAACGAGACAAACATATTGGCAAACTTCAGATTTATTCGAAGCCTAGGGTTTTGCCCATCACTGGTACGAATAAACTGTAAATATAAACAAATTTCGTTTTTGTGATTCTCTATAAGGCGGTACTTTTTTAAAACCTCTACGCCTCTTAGAATTACCAGGAAAAATCGTCTAAAGTCAAAGGGTTAATGATCATATTTCCAAAGTATCGTAGAAAGGAATAGGGTCCTCCATCCATTTATACGTATAAGGAGTCAAAGCATTCAGAATGAATTTTCCTAGTTCTTTAATGGAAAGCACCCAATATATAGGTGACGTGACATTAATAAAGGAGCTAGCTTTGTCGAGCAATTATAATTTAGATAGATTATTTATATGGTATATATTTAGTATAAATGGGATATTCTGATTGAAACGTACCGTGCGTCCAAGAGCGAACAGAGTGGTGACCACCTGAGCTATGTCTTTCTTCTCCCACAAGTCCACCGTTTGGAAGACATCGACGTCGTCCACCCCATAGTCTTTCAGAGCCTTCTGGAACCTGAGAGAGAAGGAAAGATTGAAAAGTCTCTATTCGAAGACGTGTAGGTGGTGTAAAGGTGAACGTTTATTCTTACGTGTTAATGTTCTCCATCATTTTGAACTGACCACCGGAGGAGTTGATTTTGGGGATAGATCCAGGCTGGATCTTGTTCATGAGATGGCACAGCACCTGGCCATCCTTGAGCACGTCCTCGAACAGCTCACCAGGGGGGAACTTCTTCCCAAGAATGCTCTCGATCCATTCTTGGGCCTCCTTCTCCATCTCTGGATTGCGTTTCGCCGCAATCTGTGAAAACAGAGAAATTAGCGGTGCAATCATATTGCTCTTAGTGCCTTGGTCTATCAACCTTTGGTCCGAGGGGGCATATTCCATCCCGAAGGTGTTGCGGATACAGGAAGAGGTGGACAGAAAATTCCCCATTACGAGCATGGAGTGATTATCAGATTTGTGATGCAATGTCAAGAGGCATAATCGACTCATAGTGTAAAATCAGTGTGGAAATCTAAACTGTGGATGCTTGGAAAATCTGTGAGCTTCGGTCAAGAGGCTTCGCAGATCAAGAAACCTTGAAATGTATCATGGTGTAAAATCAGAAGTCTGGTATAATTGTCCCTAGTGAATTCAGAGCGGAAGTCTGAATTCTAAAAGCTTGGCAAGTATGGAAGCTTTGGTCAAGAGGCTTCGCAGACCAAGAAACCTTGAAATGTATACTTTATCTCCATTCGACACCAACGAAAGCACTTTGAACCCACTCCTGAGCGACAATTGGCAGTTACTTGGCCACACTGATATTTGACACCGAACTGGGAGTGGAGACGAAGAGGAAAAATCCGTTATGAATGATCCTGCACTGAAGTCTAACTGTCCCATGGAAGTCCTCAGGTTCTTTGGCGTACCTTGGCGCGCACTTGACGTTCGAGAGCCATCCTTGTACTGTGTGGTGTTCCTCTGAGTGGACTGAAGTGCTCCGGCTGATACTTGGCCCCTCTTATACCAGCAGGTTGGCGGGAATACGACCCACGCCGCGTAGGAAATCGTCCAACACGGATGGGTGCTGGCGTGTTTCACCACTGTGGCGGTGGCGTACGTCAAAAAAAGACCGGGCATCATGTGTGCGTGGTTTCCACGGTTCTAATATTAGCGACTTATTCACTTGGACAGGGTGGCAACACGTAGGATTTCCAAAATCGCGGCTGGCAAACACACCAAGCCGTGGAACGTTCCATGTGTGGCCTATCAAACAGATTTAAAGAGATTCCTAGAGGTCTACGTTTGATCTTTGGTAGACTCCTGCTAAACTCGAGCTTACTTTTCTAAACTTTACGTTAGTAATATACATTTATTCAATTTTATTTCCAGTCACTCTGTATTATTGTATATGTTTTAGTTGAATAGATGGTTGATAGTGTCTAGAAATAATTATTCTTGATTTATTGTGTTGGAAATTGGTTCTGTAAACTACGTGCATAGTAATCCGATACTTGCAGGGCTTCAAGATCTTTGGAAATTAAGGGAAATATATGTAAAAGTATATGCAAGATCATCACCATCAGCAGCAGCAGCAGCAGGAGCATTACTGAATCATGTGTTTGCACGTCACACTTAAATATTGTTACATACTTGATTATTACACATATATAATAAAATAATACATAACATGTGTTTCGAAGTGCGTTTATTCGAGAACAAAACGAATGTATCCATTCAATTAGTCTCCATTCGTTAATCTATAATCGATTACATCAATTAATTATAATGTTTCAGGGAAGACGGTTTTTGGAATCCCCGTCTGCAGCTTCGCCCAACGAAGCCGCCATGTTGTTTACCATCGGGAATTAACGTTCTCGTCGCTGCAACTGTCGCCACAGATATTCGAAAAGCGAGAGTCGACAGGAAATACGACTGCACGAACAGCCATAGGTTTTTTTCGTTTTCTTGAAATAACCACCATCTAAATAGGCCAAGTTATTATTACACGACCTCCTTCAATTCACGACCAACCGACGGAAACTGGGGCTGAGGGAATGGCCAATACACAACAAAATGTATTTCTTTAATATTAGCAACCGTGTTCTTTTCGAACGGAATATTTTTCGCTCGGGGAATTTTTAAATAACGTAGCCTTATTTACGAGTACGTAATGTACATTTATTTAAATGTTAAGCGATGAATACTCGAACGAATACTCTTCTAATATGACTTCTTACCTTCCACGATATACCAATCGAACGTATTAAAAGAGTATTTAAATAACATTTACTTATTATACATACATTATATATTTACTATTTACTAATTACATTTTTTCGTTTTCGTTTTACATTATATATTTACTATTTACATATTAAAAGAGTATTTAAATAACATTTACTTATTATACATACATTATATATTTACTATTTACTAATTACATTTTTTCGTTTTCGTTTTACATTATATATTTTACTATTTACATATTAAAGGAGTATTTAAATAACATTTACTTATTATACATACATTATATATTTACTATTTACATATTAAAAGAGTATTTAAATAACATTTACTTATTATACATACATTATATATTTACTATTTACTAATTACATTTTCTCGTTTTCGTTTTACATTATATATTTACTATTTACATATTAAAAGAGTATTTAAATAACATTTACTTATTATACATACATTATATATTTACTATTTACTATTATGTATACGTTATATATACATTGTAACATTTACTATTATATATAGATAAGCTAGGGACGGGGTGACTCTAGATATATCTATTTAGGATTATTCAGCGTAATTCCTGACTCAAGCAGTCTACGACAACGCTCGATTAAGCAGTCCCGAGCGAACTGTTAAAATCCAATGATATGGAAGATTATTCACTGACGGAATAGCTGGCTACTGAGTCAGATTTAAATTTAATCCGCGGCGCGGTACGTGCTTCCCTCTTCAATGACGGACAGGAAACTTAAGTTTGTTGTTAATATGTTAATATGTATACAGCCTCGATACAATATTGTTTATCTTATTAGGCGTATACAGCTACAATTATAATATAATTGTGCGGTTACAAAGTACTCTTATCGTTAGTATAAAATCTATCCTCTTAGCTCCTATTGCTACATGTAATCTTAACAAATAATATGTTATGTTACTAGTCGATCCTCTCTTGACTATGCATTTGTACTAATGAACAGTCCTATACTTAATTAATACTTCATCTGCATGTTTCTCATGAAATATATTTATTATAAAAATCTAGCTGTTCTATAAGAATTATCCACGGAAGTAGTGCAGGAAATTTTTCAAAATGGCGTTTATGGCGCCACCGGTGGGAAAACGCCCAAGCTTGAGCGAATATATAGTTCCGAATGGAGCTGCAAGATGGCGCGACCAAAGTATATAGAACGCCATCTATTAGCAACAGCGGGAACTATGTTCACTACAAGCTTGAGTGTTTTCCTAACGATGGCGCCACTGTTACATTTTTTTGTGGATAGCGAGTCGAGGCGTTGAGTCGTATATTATTCGTACTGGATTATTCTTAATATAGTTTATAGTATTACTCGTTAACTGAAGTCTATTTACTTCAAGAGCGATTTGCAACTTGGCACCAGCCTGTGTTTAAATAACGGGCAGATTTCCAACATTTTCAGTAATTCTTCGTACTCAATCACTGTGCCGCAAGCTTTTTAATCATGTAATCATTTATTTGTGGTTTATGTATAAATTTATTTACTTCGGAAATAAATATGTTCGCACTTTCAACTAAATCGTCGGTCTTTAACATAGTATTAATAAGATTTTTTAAAACAATGACATCATATACATTATCGTGGTAATTTTCCTTTTTGATTCCCTTCATTTCCTGGTAGATTTCCCCTTAAATTTTCCTTCGAATTTCTGCCACATTTCCTTGCAATTTTCTTTCAGTTCCTGGGACATTTCCCTTTAATTTCCCTCCATTTT
Source organism: Hylaeus volcanicus (assembly GCF_026283585.1). Classification (NCBI taxonomy): domain Eukaryota; kingdom Metazoa; phylum Arthropoda; class Insecta; order Hymenoptera; family Colletidae; genus Hylaeus; species Hylaeus volcanicus. Next base: position 3,020,538 of record NC_071984.1, on the reverse strand, counting down.
CTCGTACATTTCCCTCTAT
>NC_071984.1:3012586-3020509 GCF_026283585.1 Hylaeus volcanicus | reverse complement strand
TTTCCCTCTATTTCTTTGTATTTCGCTTTAATTTCCCTTCATTTCCTCGTACATTTCCCTTTAATTTCTCTTCATTTCCTCGTATATTTCCCTTCATTTCTTTGCATTTCCCTATCATTTCCCTTCATTCCCTCGTACATTTCCCTTTAATTTCCCTTCATTTGCTAGCACATTTCTCTTACATTTCCCTCCATTTTCTCGTACATTTCCCTTTAATTTCCCTTCATTTCCTAGCACATTTCCCTTTAATTTCCCTTCATTTCCTCGCATATTCCCCTTTAATATTCTCTGTTCCTGGTATATTTCCGTTCATGTCGCGGTTAAAATTCCCCTTAAAGTTCCGTCTTCAACGTTCAACAATGTTGCAACTCAGAAGTTTCGAGTCGGGAGCATTCTTCCGATTTTGTCACATTTCATTTCCAACATTGTTGCAAACTGCTCCGCTCAAAACTCCAACAAAGTTGCACACCTCAAAAGTACAACAAAGCGGCAACTCAGATGTTCGACGCGAGGGCGATTTTTCCGATTTTGTCACATTTTGCCGAACTTCTGAGTTGCCACTTTGTTGTGCTTTTGAGCGCTGCAACTTTGTCGAATTTCTTTGCAACATTGCAACATTGTTGGATTCGCGCTGAACATCTGAGTCGCCATTTTGTTGTACTTTTTAGCGCGGCAACATTGTTGAAGTTTTGAGCGGAGCGGACGCTGTCAGGAGACGTCAGAAATTGTTAGAAGGTGTTTAGGAGATGTCAGGAAATGTCAGGAAGTGTTAGGAGATGTTAGAGAGTGTTAGAAAGATGTTGGAGGGTGTTAGGGGAGATGTTGGAGGGTATTGGGGGATGTTAGCGAGTGTTAGGAAGACGTTAGAGGGTGTTAGGAGATGTTAGGGGGTGATAGGAGATGTTGGAGGGTGATAGGAGATGTTAGAGGGTATTAGGAGATGTTAGGGAATGTTAGAAGATGTCATGAAGGTGTTAGGAGATGTTAGGGAATGTTAGAAGATGTCACGAAGGTGTTAGGAGGTTTCAGAAGTTATTAGGGGATATTAAAAGGTATTAGGAGGTGTTAGGCGGCGCCCAAATGAGCACGAAAAGTATCAGTCACCGGTGACTAACGCGGTCAGTACGAAAAGTTAGCAGCTACATAGTTTGTAAGCCCGGTTGCTACGTCGTAGTCGCAGAGGTGCCCCTGGCATTAAGCAACCGATACTAGCCTGCTTGTCAGTTGGGTTGCCATCTTGTAAGAGCAGAGGTACCCCTTCCATGCGGCAACCTATGCTAGCCGGTTTGTCGGTACGGTTTCCATCACGTAGGCGCAGAGGTAGTAACATTTTCCCAAAGAAAAAATTTGCTGCAAAATCGCCCCCCGAACCACACCTTTCAACGATCACCAACATATTCGGGACACCCTATATATGGTCAAAGGTTGTGTGTCGATTGAATGCCGCAATGAGCTGTCGCCATGTTTCGGAGCCCAGCCGCTCACTGAGCGCCGCTCAGTGAGCAGTGGCGTTTCTGGATGCACCCATTATTCACTCTACTGTACCGCGAGTCGAGATGTAAATATACAAGGTGTCCCAAAAATGTTGTAACACCTTGAAAGTGGTGGTTCGGGAGGTGATTTGAAACAACTTTTTCCTTAGCGAAAATGTTATCCGAGGCTTCGTTGAGGAGATATTAACGGAAAACCCCGACCAATCAGAGCACGAGTATACGCAATACGCGTGCTCTGATTGGTCGGGGTTTTCCGTTAGTATCTCCTCAACGAAGCCTCGGATAGCATTTTCGCTAAGGAAAAAGTTGTTTCAAATCACCTCCCGAACCACCCACTTGAAGGTGTTACAACATTTTTGGGACACCCTGTAGAACTTGAAAAATATTTTTTATCGAAGCATTCATATTTCTAAGTCGCATAAAAAGTTATACATCTATCGCGACTACGACAGAAAATGAATTCTGTGTAAAACGTGCCAAAAATTCCTATAGAATACGCCATGAGAATGTAATTCTCTGATAAGCAAATGAAAATGACGTTTACGATGGATCTCTTGATACGCGTTAATTATACATCTATATTTGTTTACGAGTACTTCCCGCCATCGCTTACGAACTGTGCGCGATATACTTAAAATATAATTAAAAGCGCAACAGAATCGCCCTACAATCACCTACAATTCACAGTCCTAACCTACGTTGGAAACAGCCTGTTTACCTTTCCAATTAAAAAGGATCTAGCGTTGCTGGGTAGACCGAGAAAAAGAAATGGTTATCGTGATGTAAAATGTCGTATCAAGACTCACCATTTTCGACTATGTACGGTCAAGACGATTACGACATCGACGAAGACGAGGAGTATTTGGAGGATGATCGAGATGCAGAAGAACAAGACGAGAGCGACGAAGGTAGATTCAATCATTAACGTGGAATATTTTATGCTTGATCTTCTTGTAGTCCCAGTTTTGTTCTGAATCATAACGATCGAACCATTCCCTTGCATTCTCTGCTCTCTGCTTTGTTCGAATCGAGTCCAAGGCAGCCTCGAATCAGAGAGCCCGAGAGAATTGCTCGACAGTCGTCTCTGGGTAGCCCGTTGCTTATCTGTAATGATAATCTTCCAGATACCGAAGAGGCAAGCGAAACCGACCTTGGCAAATCGGAAGAGTATACAGAAATAAAAGAACAGTAAGTTGGTCGATCGAGCTCTGTAGGGTTCCTTAATCGAACCTTATAATAACGAAACTATAATCTTTCAGAGTTTATCAGGACAAGTTGGCCAGTTTGAAGAAGCAATTACAGCAACTGAAAGATGGTACTCATCCCGAGTATAACCGCAAGTTGAAACGCTTGGAGGCTCAGTACAAGGAAAGGTTCGGTTTTGTGAAACGTATCGCGCATTTCTAATCGCTGTGTACATCTGTAGATTTTTATTTGTAGACTGCGACTGAATATAATTTACCGTGATTACCTAACGGAATGGGTGGAACGAGATTACATACTCGAGAAGAAGGCAGCGGTGAAAGAATTCGAGGAAAAGAAAATAGATTTAAAGGAGAACTTATTGACCGATATGGAAGAGAAACGGAAGATGATAGAGTCCGATCGCCACACCATGGAGCTTACAGGGGATTCGATGGAGGTACACTTAGTAAAATGGAGGATGATTACATTTTTATTATAATACTTTAATGGTTATCGATTCGTTCTTTTAGGTGAAACCTGTAATGACAAGGAAATTACGCAGACGTCCCAACGATCCTGTGCCTGAGAAGGTAGAGAAGCGAAGGAAACCACCTCCGGCACAGTTGAACTACCTGTTAGATGAAAAAGAGATCGAAAGCGATTTGAAAGCCATTAGCCGTGGCAAAGTACTGACTACGGTTCGAAAACCAGGTACCAATTGCACATCTTAAACGTAACAAGCATGCGTTAATCGCATTTCTTTGCAGTAGTACTGCCACATTACAATGCTGTAAACATATCTTCTCAACACATACCTCCACCTTCAGACACTCCTTTAATAGAGACTAGGATAGAGGATGGCAAACTCTTGCACGAGAGACGATGGTAACGTTTGCCCTGGTTTCTTCTAAAGCGTACAGAGTTAAATGTCGGACATTAATCGATTAATCGATAATCGATTTCAATTGGACATTTGTAGGTTTCATCGTGGACAACCAGTGTACGTGGAAGGAAAAGATTTAACGAGATTCGCTGCGAATATTTCCGCGATCGGAACCGAGGCTGTGAGTAAAATAATTGTTCGATCCATTTATGCGTGTTGTTACATTTATTTTAAGTACGATTTCTGTGTGTCCGTAGATTTGGGTGAAGAAAGTATCCGACAGCAGCAAAGTACGTATATACATATCTCAGCTGAGCAGAGCGAAAATTTCGATCAAGAGAAGGGCGTCCTAATGTGCGAACTGTGTAACAATTAGACCAACTATACATATATAAACATTGCCAGGAGTTAAAAGTGTTCGGTGGTAATCGTTAAACTTGTGATACGTTTAATTTATAGTTTATCGGAGTTCTATTTTCGGGATCTAATATAATTCTTACTGTACTCGTCTTTTGCCACCAATAAAACCAAACTTTTTGGTGATACTGTATAGCCATGTACATCCACACGAAATACGACAAAATTAACAAGGACATCATCGTTAATAATAAGTAGGTGGCCCACTGAGCCGACGGGAAATTATCGTAATTATTTTTCGCGTAAAAGTCGGCGGCGACTACGCAAACGTAACAGCAACCGATCGCCATAGGGGTGACGACGACGCTTCGAATCGCGTCGGATCTCAAATTGCGAACGTACAATTGTTGGCGGTGTTGATTCAGGCACAGCCAAATCACGATGGAACTCACGACTCGATAACGTGGCGTGCGTTCGACGACGAATCGGTGTCCGCACAATTCGCAGCTGTTTCTATTGCTTTCCTCTAGCCAGCGTTCCAGGCATTTCAAATGAACCGCGGCCATGGTTCCCTTAAACAAATATATATATAAATAGAAATCCAGGGGATTACCTGAGATTTATAACTGAAGTATCTCTGTTGCTTTTATTTTATTGTATAAGCTCTGTTGTTTAAGGAGGTTCTAAGGGACGATATTACTGTATGCACAGAAAACTATCTCAAGGTCATATATATATTTTTTTTTTAAATCTCAAGGTCGTACATTTTCTTGAATGGAACGGGATGGTATCGTTATAATAGTCTCTTGTAGCTGATGAAAAGACAAAATCAAACATGTATAATATGTTGATCTTCGGATGACAAACAACGGAGATATTTTCTCCTCTCAAGGTCATTCGAAGGTCAACATATTATACATGTTTGAATTTGTCTTTTCATCAGCTACAAGACAATAATATTCGAAATACACCTATACGTTTTAAAAAATATTGATGACCTTGAAATTTTGAAAAGTACGACCTTGATACAACTGTTTCGTCCATCATAGTACGAACCCCTTCTAACCAAACACTTTTGTCCCAAGGCATCTCTTCGTATCGTTAATAACAACGGAGATACTTCAGGTGGAAATTCTTAGGTGACTCGCCCTGTGATCTGCTATTTATATCAACAAAGAATTAATTAGCAAACCTTGCATTTGCAGGGATATATGACGGGTAACTGTTGAGTGGTATCGTAGCAAATGCGGCAATGTAGATCGATGAAAGACTCGCGAGCTGTTAATTTACGTCTTTTATTCGTCGAGAGGATATCGTCGAGTTTTCGCTTAACCGAACGTTTAACAATTTCCTTTTCCTGATCGCATCCAACTTGGAGTTTTTCTATTATTTTCTCCAGAACACTTTCCACCGAACTCTTCTCGTTCATCATTTTAAATTGTCCATTCGTGATTCGTTTAAATTATTTAACCTAACGTTTACAACGTATCTGAACGAAACGAAAATGACAAATGAAACAACGACGTTCCTTGTTGGTCTTTTATTTATTCTAAACCATTCGAGTAGAACCTCGGAAGTTTTTTAGATTGAAAATTAAATAAACACTTTTATCGTTTCACTGAAACCTTGGCTGTGAACTTTGATAAATAATTTTAAACATTTTTTTTTTATTTAATCGAACCATGCATGCGTCACCGTTAATTATATATTCGTATATACAATACATATATTACATACACGATATTATGTACATAATATATTCTTTGTAAACTGAAACGAATAAATGATTTCACTGAAACCGTGATTACGAACTTTGATGATTTCAGACATTTCTTTTAATCCGACCACCTGTTACCATTAATTATATATAATAAATATATTATCTGTAAGTTATCATTTTAAAGAGAAGTAATTAAAAGGACCGCAGAGAAGCCACAAGCATTCCGCTACATGTATAAAAATTTGTATTATATTACGAAGAGTACAGTTAAGTTAGCCGAATAATGTAATATTAACGCAATACGTAATTATGTGCAATGTGTAATTAACCGCTAGTTTACAAACTAATGTTCGTCACTCAGCCATCATATCCACGCTGAGACAATCCTCGCCCATATTACTCGGGGACGTTTCTAATTCACCGATTTCGTTCGACTCGCTACAAATATAGAAATTGCGCATAACATATCGTTATCGATTACACGTATCGTGATAGTTAATTAATTGCTTACCTATCCAACGAAGGGTCATTGCTGAACATTTCCGTGGGAACTGTAGGCGGTGCTTTCTCTGGTACAAGCTCCAAGTAAGTCTGTCGAGACTCTAAATGTCTTTCTACTTCCTCCGGTGTCATGTGACCATCCGACATCAAGGACATCGGCACTATATTGTTAGACGATTGTACCTACAACGTAAAATATTTCATGGAGTGATTGTATTTGATTTATTACACCAGAGAAAACTTACTATAGGTGTGTTGTTTGATTTTGTCACTTTCGGAGTGGTTTTCTTCTTTTTACTGGCATTGAAGGGTTTCGTCACTGTCGGCATGTGGTGCGAAGTATGATTGCTAATGCCCATCTCGATTTTTTTCCTTGAAAAGAGCGAGCGTTACTCTCCACAGAGTTTATCTTCCGTTTACCTTTATTATTTCTTCCGTGTTTACCTTTTGGAAGTGTCGAGACGAGGGACCTCTTCGTCGGACGACTCCGTTTCGTCGCTTTCGCTGAAGGACGCGTCTACCTTCTCGTATTGCAACAAGCGATCCAACAGGAAGCTCTTGTCACGATTGACTTTGAGCAGCTTCCTTTGCGTGGAGCGCAACGCTTCTTGGAAACACTCATTCTCCTGAAATAATCGCACGGTTAGACCGATAGTAGTAGATCGGCACGTAGTATTCAAAGAATAAACGAGACGCAGAGAATGTACAAGTAAATTGCTCGTCGTTACACATACGTAGATTAGAAACTTCAACTTTCTCTTGAGATTGCGATACTGATCCTTGTAATTAGGCACTTCTTCTTCTGGGCTGTCTTCGTCATCGTCCTCTGCATCTGCGTTGTTGTTTGCGATTGAACGACAATACCATCCTTCCAACATTGATCATCTGCAACTAAGGGGACGAGAATGGAGGTTATTGTTTATCAACAAGTTGCGATTTTGTCGCGTCGTCTAACGACTTCCTTTACCACCACGTTATTTACTGTAATTTACGTGTAATTTGTTTGAAACTACTTTCATGCAGTCGCGTCTGTAAGCATGGTGATTATAAACTATAGAAATATCTGTTTTGTTAATATTACTTCGATACTACTTGAGGGGTTAAGTCCTCGGCGACAGAAGATAAGCTGACGACGATATGTTTCGCAGCGAACGAGAGTACGCTTGGCGCTCCGATAAAATTCGATTTAAAACGGAATTACAGGCGGTACCTGCTACAAAGCCTCAGGATGATTTTTTCTGGGTCGAAAACAGTCGACGCGAACGATTATTAGGAAGATAAATAAGCTGTTTATGACTGGCTTCCATTCTGAACTTCTTTATCGATTCTATAGTGACTTTCAAACGACACCGTTCGACCCCGGAAGCATTCGATTCTATTTTCGCCTGAAATACAATCAAATTTGCCCGAAGAAACAATTATCTGGGCCATTCGTTAACATTCTTAATAATCCAACCAACGGATATATGCGTCGAAATGTATTTTCTTTTTGCTCGTGCAAATTGGAAAGTTATTGCGGTTTATTTTGCGCGGTAATCAAGTTGAAAATCGAAAGAACAAATTTTAGTGATTTTAGTCATTTTTTGAAAATTATATTTGAATACGATGTAAATTAAATTAAGTTTAGTAATTAAGTTTATAAACAAGATAAGGATCGATCTCGAGGTCGAATAGTGAATTTTTAGAAATGAAAAGAATTACGAAATTACTAGGGAATTCTATAGTGATTTTGTTTGGGGGAAAATACATGCCACGAATCGCCATTGATCTTGAATTTTAAATTT
>NC_071984.1:3007696-3012576 GCF_026283585.1 Hylaeus volcanicus | reverse complement strand
AGAGGTATTCGTAGAAATGAAAAGAATTACGAAATTACTAGGGAATTCTATAGTGATTTCGTTTGGGGGAAAATACCATCTCCGAATCACCACTGGTGGCGCTACGTTACGCGTATATACAGGGTGAGGCAATAAATAACCATTGACACCTCAGATATCTTCGAAACTATAAATTTCACAAAAATATTTGCTGAAGTAAAATTGGACAGATTACAGAAAGTAAAGAAAGGCGATAATACTTACGGTTTTGGTAGATCATAAAGTAGCAGTATGTATGAGCTACTAAAATAAAATTACTGAGCTATCGCTCACTGACCGGCTCAATGAGCCGCTCAATGAGCCGGTCAGTGAGCTCAACAATTTTCAACATCTCCGCTGCTATTCTATAAAGTCGTTGGCACCACCAGGCGCCACTGCAGTATGCGATCCAACATGGCGAACGTTGCGTTTCGTAGAAACTGAAATTGCGATACTTCTGGGCACAATAAAAGTCTTCCAAGTGTATTTCACGAGATAATAATACACAACCATGACTGACAAGAGACAACAGAATTTGTCGGTACGTATTCGAGTGTCACCTGTATATTACTTGGTAATCGAATGCAGTTTTAAGTTAATTTTCAACTCCTGCATCGTGAATTTTCAATTCCTTTCAAACAATTAATCGACTCGAAGAATCATCGAGTAAACTGAAACGTTTAGTTGTGAATTTTCAATCGTATCAATAATGGATGCAAACTAATACGACTATGGAGCGTCAGTTTGAAGTTAATTTATCAACAATCACGGCGGGCGATTTTTAAAAAAGAACATCCATATACCTCGTGTATCTTCTGTAAACCGCTATGGTTTTACTCCAATTTTGGTGGAAGTCCGTTATGATAGCAAAATCGATTTTAATTTATAAGTAATTCTGTTCCACCTCTACACGAACGAAAATTGTACTTGGCAGAAAGAGGAGATAGCGAAGCAGTTTATGTTACCGGAGAGGAAAAGCAAGATCGCTACGTTATTGAAACAGGATGGACAGGCGTATTGTATCTGCAGAAGCTCCGACAGCTCACGTTTTATGATGTTAGTATCAATTACTATTATATCCGATGTCCCCTTTATTTATTAACCGAGATTTTGATTTCAGAGGATGCGATGCGTGCGAGGAATGGTACCACGGCGACTGCATAAATATAACGGAAAAGGATGCCAAGCACATAAAACAATTCTTTTGCGTCGTAAGAATTTTCTGACGAACGAACTTCTGATAAATAATTCTCATTCGACGGATTGAATCGACCAAATATATATTTACAGCGTTGCAGAGAAGAGGACCCAACTTTGATAACGCGTTACAAGCCGCGAAGGACGGATCAGGAGGATCGTAAGTTCAAGAAGCACAAAGAGAAAGAGCAGACTCGTCAATACGAGTACGACGGGCCTTGGCATTCGTCGGTAGTGAAGAAATCATCGAAACGTTGCGGGGAATGCACGGGATGTCTGAGAATCGAAAACTGTGGAAAATGCGACGCGTGCAGGTAACTATACAACCGATACTAGTCGATACCAATTAGACTATTACTATCGTATAACCAAAATATGTAGTTTATACTAATTAATAGTCTTCGACTGGTAGACACCTAAAGAAATTTGGACCTTCGGTACGATTGAAGCTCAGATGCATACAAAGAACTTGTCGAGTGTTGGGCGACCCGTTCTTGCTGAAGCCCTCGAAGGGCTTCAACAAGAGCTCCAAGTTCATCAAGAAGCGTAAGAGGGACTCGAGCAACGAGAGGAACGAACACCTGGAAGTGCCGAGACACTGCTACGGGCCAGCCTGCGTGAAGCAATCGAGACCCGGTAGCAAGTACTGCTCCGACGAGTGCGGTCTGAAATTGGCAACGAACAGGATCTACCAAGTGTTGCCTCAACGGATCCAAGAGTGGTCGTTGACGCCGTGCATCGCCGAGCAGAACAACAGAAGGGCTTTGGAATCGGTCAGAAAGCAGCAACACGACGTCAGAAGGATTCTCCAGGAACTGGATAAGAGGCACGCGGAGCTTGATAGAATCGTCGAGCGAGCGAAACACGCGACGATCGATCCCCAGGCTGAGGTGGATGACAACGACGATACCGAGATGAGCATGTACTGCATCACTTGTGGACACGAGATTCATTCGAGGACTGCTATTAAACATATGGAGAAATGCTTTAATAAGGTAAGGCTTGTTTGTGATCAAAAATAGTGTGACTGAAAATTAAATGCAAGGTTGCTCCAACTGTATGATAATTACAAATTGTTGGGGGGAGAAGTGCCGAGCAAATAGTATAAACAAAGATATATTCCAAATGGCCAAGGAAGAGACACCAACCATCTCTTTCCTAATCGATGTTATCATTTGGAATTATTGTATATTATCAAGCAACCATAAGGTCAATATATTTATTTATTTCTCTAAATTTCCAGTACGAGTCCCAAGCATCCTTCGGCTCGATTTTCAAGACACGCATCGAGGGACAAGTGATGTTCTGCGACTTCTACAATCCGGTAAACCGAACCTATTGCAAAAGGTTGCGCGTCCTCTGTCCGGAGCACTGCAAGGACCCGAAAATAAGCGAAACAGAGGTGTGCGGTTGTCCCTTGGTCACGAACGTGTTCGACACCACGGGGGAGTTTTGTCGAGCACCGAAGAAGAGTTGCGTGAAGCATTACGTTTGGGAGAAACTGCGACGAGCTGAGATCGATATGGAGAGGGTGAGGCAATGGTTGAAAATAGACGAGCTCGTCGAGCAGGAAAGACAGATCAGAGCTAACATGGCCACTCGCGCTGGCGTCCTCGCTCTGATGCTACATTCTACGTACAACCACGAGCTGATGGAGCAGATGACGCAGGAGCAGAACAGGGAACAAATGGAAGCTATGGAGGAGGAGCTTCATCGTAGGTATGGAATGCTCCAGAAAGAACAGCCTGTGGAATAGTGATCGCGTTTAGGACCTATGTGTTCAATAAACAAGCTCGTTCCATTTTAACTTGAATTAATAACGCGAGCTTGCGATATTTCTTCATGGTGGCTATTCTTTTTAAATGCAAGTCGATTGTTTGTCTTAACGAAAATCGTAGATGGTATCGAGACAACGGTCTTTGTTTTTTTCCCAGTGCTTTAAAGTTTATTATTTTCCAAATTCTCGATGCCAGGACAAAAAAATCGACCCATTCTTTTTTTTAAATGGCCGTCAGGAAAAAATATCGCGAGTGGCGACATCTTCGTCGAATTGAAAACTTCATCTTGTGGCCCCCCTCGAAACCATCAAACTTCCGTGTGAAACATTTTTTGCCAAGTTAAAATGGGACACCCTGTAGTGTTCATATGTATATACTGTACAGCGTTACGTAAACGAAAAGTGAAATGCTTCCGAATGTAGAAAAGGATTTGCGAAGTTAGAAATGTCTGCGAAAAATGTACCTTCGAGTATCGCAAAGATACGATAGAGTTTATTCGAAACTGACCTACCATGCAAAATTAATTAGAGGGTGATTAACTTAAAGAGAGAGTCGTCGATGATTAGAAGCGCAAGGAGTCGAGGTATAGTATAAGATGTTCTATTGTGATAAAACTAGGATCGTTTCGTACGAAGAAGCAGCAAAACAGCAAGAATCGTTCTATCCTGACTCTGTATAATTGTGTATTTCTCTTTATTTATAACGTTCAATTAAACTTTTGTAAATTCAAATTCATAATATAATTTTCCATTACCTATTTTAGTGTTCACAATATATCATTTCACATTATATGATTGCACATGTGAAACAAATCAATAACTCGTTATATGAAACATAATTCCAACGTTTCTAAAATTTACCACACTTTAACTTCAATAAATATATTACTTGCTTAATTTTAACCAGTTAAGTTCCGACTCATCGCTAGAAAGGATATTTCTCTCAAAATACTTCTGAATTACAATAATTTCCAATCGTAACACAAGATATTACATGTTCTGGCACGGTACAACTCTCCAGTTTATATATGTACACATAAATATGTATACACACATATATATATATATATATATATATACATATTTATGCATGTCGTACCTTTCCTGTTGCTTGTGTATGATTTTTGATGCAAACTGTAAGAATTAAAACGCACGCTCTCGCTTCCTCTCGGCATCAGTACTGGCATAGCCCATCGACAATGGAATTAAACTCGAATACCCCCCAAAAATGTTCGGGTCAAACTCTCTATAAATAACTAGCTTAATATATTTAGTATTTGCCAAATGTTGCGCTCAATATGTTTGCAAAAAACAATCTGCGTAACTAGGTTCTCTTTTATTTGGAAAACGAAGGCTCAGACGTAGGACTCAGTTCTTCCATTTCCTTCGCTGCTTCAACTAGCTTCTTCTTTTTCCACTAATTGTACCTTACACGAGAAATGTGGCTTTTAGTTTTGCTCCTCTTTTTTCACTTTCTCTTGCCTAAAGACACAACATCCAACCTGAACAACTCGCATTACTGACACTGTCACCATCAGCTTCCGTGTGAAAAGCGTCGATCGATGGCCTGGAAATCCAGACGTTGGAGAAAACGACGATTTATGCGAATGTATACACGTATGGACCGTTTATTTGGAAAGGGATGCGAACATTATCGTTTCCAATGGAAACTTGAACGGTGAAACATAACCTCGAATTCATGAATATGACTCCGTATTTTGCCAATAAATATCATTTTTCCGCGGTATACTTCTAGAGTTAACCTCATAAATTGCAAGAACAGAATGGAATTATTCTACTATACTTCGAATAGAATTTTTTAGAATTTCTATGCCACGACCTAACCTCAAAAAATTGCAAGAACAGAATGGAATTATTCTACTATACT
>NC_071984.1:3003863-3007686 GCF_026283585.1 Hylaeus volcanicus | reverse complement strand
TCGAATTTGTATGCAACGACCTAACCTCAAATTCGTGATATCATGAATTGAACTTGTGTTTCAGCAATATGCAATTAGGCATAACCTCAAAAAAATTGCAAGAACGTAATGGAATTATTCTATTATTATTTCGGAAAATGAAACTTTAACGAATGCATCGGCCTAACCTCAAAAAATTGTATGGACGTAATGGAATTATCTTGACATACATAACCTATGCGAATTACTTGAAAAATGTTTGAAGCCTGAACCTTGTACATCTCGCTGTACTTGCATCGCTTTTACGAATGAACGGTTCATATATATACAGGGTGTCCCAAAAATGTTGTAACACATTGAAAGGGGTGGTTCGGGAGGTGATTTGAAACAACTTTGTCCTTAGCGAAAATGTTGTCCGAGGCTTCGTTGAGAAGATATTAACGGAAAACACTGACCAATCAGCGAGCGCTCCATTGGCATACTCGCGCTCTGATTGGTCGGCGAGCGCCTCCCACCTATCACGTAGCCTACGCTGCCGCGAGCGCTCCACCGGTATCCGCGCGCTCTGATTGGTCAGTGTTTTCCGTTAATATCAACTCAACGAAGCCTCGGACAACATTTTCGCTAAGGAAAAAGTTGTTTCAAATCACCTCCCGAACCACCTCTTTCAAGATGTTACAACATTTTTGGGACACCCTGTATATGTATACAGTTGCATAAAATTAGATATTGTTTCGTATCTCGGCTCTGAGTGCACAACATTCGGTATCTATAGGATTTACGTATTAATTAGAAACGACGAGACACGACTAAGCAGCCGAAAGGAGTTCTAATTACTCTTGACGAACGTCGAGACTTGGTCCCAACCGCGAATGGTGAGTTTTCTCGTGTCGCTCTGGATCCATTGATAACGATCGATCATCGACTCGATAATCCCGGCCGTTTCGTCGGCTCCGCGACCAACCGACAGCTGCATTCTTTTGCGATAAAGAGAAATAAAAGAAAAGGCAACGAAACGGAAACTACAATCGACAAAGCCGTTTAATTTAGATTGCTCGAGACGAAGCGGTGTTTCATCGTTTATTCTGTCGAAATTTTCGAATTGATTCGATGCGAAATGAATGTAGGTAGAGAGATAGAGAGAGACGGAGAGCGATTGTATGTACACGTTATCACAAAGCCTTACAGAACTTTCCTTTTTTTTCTTTTTATTGAAACTTAAACTCGACTTCACCTCTCACCCTCTTCCTCGCTCGAGAATCGACGTTCGGGATATCAAAAAGATTCGGTGTTCCTGTCGTTAATGGTAATTCTCTATCAAAAGTTCTATTTCAACGTTCAATTCGAGCTACGTCGAGCCAGGAATGAGGTTAGGAACGTCTCGAGCGAGAAAAGAGACAGCTGTATTCTTTCAAAACTTCAATTAAAAGCGAACACGATCGAAAGGAACATCGGTCTCCGTCTTTACTCGTCTCTTTTTCGTCTCTGGCGAAACGACGATATAATCAACGATCGTCGCGATCCGAAGTTCCAAAAGAGTACAGCCGAAGAATATTCGACCGTCGATCGATAACTCGTACCGACGTTGCAGCGATCACCAGGGAGGACTGGTCGATTTCAAAAATAAAAATTCCGATACGTTCGTCTTATCAGAGATCTCTATCGATCCCTCAACGTTCCATTTTGTTGCATTCTTTATTTCTGCGAGGCCTGCGCGTGGCCCCGGGCGAACTATCGACGCCGTTGAGCCAGGAATGACGTCACATAGAGCGAGAGAGAAAGCCAGATCGCTGTATCTTTGTTTCTTGCACGCACCGCTTTATACCAAGTTTCCCCTCTACTGTTCCCTTAACCTTTTCGCTGTGAAAGCGAAATCGAATTGATTTTGAAAAAATGTCACCTTACAGAGAATGGCAAGACGAAACTTTTTTCTAATCAGAGTTTATTCGTACGGCGTTTAGTTTCGGAAATAAAAATTGAAAACTTGGAAGACCTTCTTTCTGAAATTCAATTAGATACATTTTTAAATAAAAATTGTTGTAACTTGACCCTAATGTCATCGGAATTCTTTCAAATTTCGTGTACCAGGGCCCTTCGATGCCTGCCAATCCATCTTCTGAAAATCCGTTAGTGTTTATTATTATTTAATCGCAAACGAATAACTGCCACCTAACGGAGCTGTTTAATATTAACGAGCAATTAAATATTGATAAACAGAAATCGATTCTCGGCTTTCCGATGGAAAAAATAGGCATCCGTAGATCTTTCTACGTTCTCGCACAAAATTCGAAAGAGTTTCGTCGACATTCGGTCCGGTCATGGCGATTTATGTTTTAGAATCTGTTTATAAGTAACTTTGAAGTTTCTAATTTTTATTGTCGAAATTAAACGTCGAACGAATACATCGCGAATATAAAAAAGTTTCGTCTTGCCATCCTCTACGAGGATATATATTTTTTGTGAATTGCTTTCGATGAATTTTGGAAATTTCATTCGCTTGCACGGGGCGCTTAAGCTACGATCGCGACCCTGCGACAGGTCCCTCGACTCGCGCATGCGCGCTGTCTCTAGCGTCAGCGAAGTATCTAGTAGGAACGGAAAACTGGCGCCGTAGTCGCCCCGAAGAATCATGGAAATTTAAAGGAATTACCACGCATCGTTTGCTATAGCTACGGTAATCTTTCTCCTTATACGGAATCATCCCTGGCATCGTTGCAACGTTGACGGTCGACGGTCGCGAATAAACGGCGGGAAGGGATGCACGGAACGGTGAATTCGCCTAATGGCCGCAAGGATAACGACGAAGACGCAACGTCGGCGAGAGATCAAACGTTTTTACACAAGTTGCCTCTTAAAACATCTCATTGTACTTAATCTTGTACTTTAATTTACTAAAATAAACGACAAGATTCTAACAACGGGGCGAATGAACGTCGCTAGGTGTGTAAAATATAATTATTCGATAGATCCGCGTATAGTTGAAATACAAGTTTATCGACGCGTCTAAAGGTATAGCTTTTTTTTTTTCTTTTTTTTTTCGTCTAAGAAAAATTCGTTACGGCTCTGCGAAATCCCATCCTCTCCCTCATGCCCCTTTCCCCGCTCCGGAACCATTATTCATCGCTGCTTAGAGCGTCACAGATCGATCGAGCAGTAATCAAAGAGATCGTACGTTACACGTTGTCGTTATCATATTCCATATAATCTCTTCGACGGTAAGAGACATTGCAGCGTTATCGACAGTATCGATCCTCGAATCGTTCTCGTATATTTTTTCTTCTTTTTTTTTTTCTTCTTTTTATTGCTTATGGTACAAGGACGCGATTAAACGCCATTCAACTTTTTCGTCGTTGGACGGTCGCGTCGATCTCTCCAACGCCGTGCGTGTTCGTTTCCTCCGTCTTTGTCCTTTGTTCGAACGAAGAAGGAGAAAGCATCGACGCACCGGGATTCGAGACACGCGAACGCGATTCATCCGAACGACGACGGAGCGTGAAACCAAGAGAAATTGCAGCGCAGTTTAACCCTTTTCCGTCTTAACACTCCCGGAGAGTTATGTTAGGTTAGGATTGCCGAAGGCTGACGCGTTGGGCCCTCGAACGTGACGTCACAAATCCCCACTGTTCCTTGATACCAAGCGTGACGTCACACAGAGCGAGAGAGAAAGCTATATCGCACTCTGCTAGAGAACTCAACGCGTCGAGCTTCTGAACGTGACGTCACAAATCCCCCTCCGCTGTTCCTCGATACCAGGCGTGACGTCACACAGAGCGAGAGAGAAAGATATATTGTTGGGTCTTTGTTTATTGAATTTTGTTTGTAATCAAATGTATACAGGGTGTCC
>NC_071984.1:2996095-3003853 GCF_026283585.1 Hylaeus volcanicus | reverse complement strand
GGACACCCTGTATAAGAAAAAGTAAAACAGTCGAATGCGAGCGACTCGACGGGAAAGGGTTAAATTCCAGTACGAAAGTGTCAACATCCGGAGTGTCTCGGTTCCGCAGGCAGTGGCACACGATTCTACGATTGATCGGAAATGCCAGATTCGAATAAACGGAATCGTAGACGGGAGGGCGACCGGAAGTCGCGATCACTGGAACGCGCAACGTATCGAGGAAAATATTACACGGGTACATGTTTCGGTTCGACGTTTCCGTTCGCCCGCCCGTCGACGGTTCGCGCGAGATTAATTCTTTCAACGATGTTCAACGAAGAGCAACGGACTGAAAAAACAGACGAATCGGCGTTTCGCAAATGAATTATTCTTCGTAACGAACGGTACAGAGTCGCGGTTATTCGTTAAGCACCAATATTTTCGCGGTCGATAACTCCATGCAAAAGGATTGAATCTGGCGATCTGGGAATACCGACGAACGGTTCGCGCGCGCGCGGGTGGGTGCGGGGGGGAGCTGCGATCGTTCGGTTTGCGTCTGAGGAAGTTTGCCGATCGCGTCCCCGCCTGACCGTGTTTTTTTTAACTTTCCCGGTACAGCGACGTTGGTTTACTTTACAAGGATATACAGTGTGTTGTCGCAGCTACTCGTCTCCGTCGAGCTTGGGTTAAAGGAAAAGAAACACCGGGTGCATCCAGACCGAGGTTCGTGAGGTGAGCGTGTGACGTCACAAATCGCTCCGTCCTTGTTTCTTACGCGCCCCACTCAGAGTTCTCGCTCTACTTGATACGTCACACGAGGCTCGATGCAGCTGGTCTCGCTCAACCGACGGCGACCGCAGCCGCGTAGCGAGTGAGCGAGCCGAAAAATTTCTCTACTATAACCAGAGAGAGAGAGAGAGAGAGAGAGAGAGCGGTCGCCATGTTTGAGATCGAAAATTTCGGCTCGCTCGCGTCGCGATGATCCGGATGCAACCATCGGAAACGCTGTCGATCACCGCGAGATCCTTTTCACGCTCGTCGAAGAGAAAGAAACTCGGGATTTGTCTCGTTTTACACAAAATCACTCTTACCGAGCGAGCGTAAAAAGGGCTCGACGATCGCTAATCGATCGAAGCAGTGATGGACATTCGTGGGATTTTTCCTTCGAGGAATTCCTTTCTGCCCATGCGTAAGCTGACGTCACAGCTACATGTCGTCTGCTTTAAGTACGAGAGTGTTAGTGTTCGTGAGTGAAATATCAGGGAAAATTAAAAAGAAAATGGATAATGAACGGTAGCCGTCCACGTCAAGAATCATCGAGGAAAAGAAGAGGACGTTATACAGGGTGTTCCAAAAATGTTGTAACACGTTGAATGGGGTGGGCCGGAAGGTGATTTGAAACAACTTTTTCCTTAGCGAAAATTTCGTCCGGGGTTTCGTTAAGGAGATATTAACAGAAAACCGCGGACCAATCAGAGCGCGCGTATACCGGTGGAGCGCTCGCTGATTGGTCCGCAGTTTTTCGTTAATATCTCCGCAACGAAGCCTCGGACAACATTTTCGCTAAGGAAAAAGTTGTTTTAAATCACCTCTACTCTGTGTATACAGAGTGTCCGAAAAATGTTGTAACACGTTGAAAGGAGTGGTCCGGAAGGTGATTTGAAACAACTTTTTCCTTAGCGAAAATGTTGTCCGAGGCTTCGTTACGGAGATTAACAGAAAACCACGGACCAATCAGAGCGCGCGTATACCGGTAGAGCGCTCGCTGATTGGTCCGCAGTTTTTCGTTAATATCTCCGCAACGAAGCCTCGGACAACATTTTCGCTAAGGAAAAAGTTGTTTCAAATCACCTCCCGAACCACCTCTTTCGAGGTGTTACAACATTTTTGGGACACCCTGTATTTCGTTCCTTACTGGGATCCAATGGTACCCTAAATTCTAAGTAAGTGTATACAGCAGTGAGGACTGCAACGCTCGGTCCAATGCGCATGATCAGGAAAAATCCCACGAATGTCCGTCACTGGATTGAAGGCTCGAGGCTTATACAGGGCCGATCAAGGCGTGGGCTTTAGGGACTACCGCCCAGAGACCTTCGGACTCACGACTAAGTCAATCCCCGTATGTATTCCGCGAGGAAGTTCTGGGTTCGAATTTTTTACATTACATTTACATTATTACATGCTTAAACTATTTTATCGATACGTCTCTCGTAACAATTGAAAAGGATGCCCCTCGAAAGCTCACAGATTCGCCGATGGCCTCGGGGAATACTTGGCTTCCGAGACGCTCACGCAAAGCAAACGTTTGAATTTTAATTGTTGTTAGTAAAAATAAATTTTCCCGTACGGTTACGTTTCATCTGTTTGAAAATATTACTGGGGAACCTCGCGGTACTCGTAGCCCAGGGGCCTACAAACGTTTCAATCCGGCGCTGAGCTTGTATGTATATATGTATAATATGTTTTGTAATGTATATATGTATACATGTATGCATGCGCGCATGTACATATACATATACGTATATATTATATGTACATTTTTCAAGTGAAGACCAATAATCGGTACGAAGCACGAGACGTTGAACGACGTTACGGAATCGGTCCGGAATATCGTACCGTGGCGCGAAACGGTTTTCTCTCACTTTCGTCCGTTTCCGTCCTCTTCTCCCTCGCTCTCGCCTCTTCTCCCGTCGCGTTCCATCTTCCTTTTTTCCGAGTTCGTTTCGTGGCTTCGTTCTTGCTCGCGTCGAACACCGTACGCGAACGAACAAGGGTTCTCGGGGTAATAGACGCGTCCTTGGTGGAGAGCCAGCCGATTTACAGAACTCGTACCGGTGGATGAATCGTCGCGAGGTATGTACAAGGACAGTTTTCTTTTTTATTTCTTTAACAGAGCCGTAAACTCCGATGCGAACGACCATTGGGTTTTGCCGATGGAATTAAGGTTACCGCGGGAGACGTGTTTCCAGGGTTGCCGGCGAGGGCTCGACGCGTCGGGCCGAGCGTGACGTCACCGAATCGCTCTGTCCTTGTTTCTCGTACGCGCCAACTTCCCCCTCTACCGTTCCTCGATACGTCACCCGTGGCTCGACGCGTTCAAAGCTCGACTGCTTTGGACCGTTTTCGCTCGACTTACGGCAACCCGGCGTGTTTCTATCGGAGCTTATTCCGTTTGCTCGTACTTCGAGTCACCCGCGGAGTTATCGTTCGCCCCCCTCCCTCCCCCCTGAAAGCGCCTCGCCCGATAACGTCGACTCGTCGTCGCGGAGGGTAGGGGGAAGTACGGCTCTCGCGTGTATTCGTCTTCTTCCTCTTTTTCGTCCCGTTAATTTATATCCTTCCCGTTCGACTATCGGGAACTATTTCTGTTTCGTATTTAATATTTTTTTTTATCTTCTCTCTCTCTCTATTTTTATTTCTTTTTTTTTTGTTTCTTTGTTTGTTTGTTTTCATGTTTAACGCATCTTCCTTCGGTCGCGCACGATTTTATAAGTCTACACAATCTTAAATAGTTTCGCGAGTTTGAGACGCGGTTTAAATATAGAGTTTACAGAGTAAGAATATAACCGGAGCGTAAAAAGATGCTTATAATGCGAGATTTTTTTTTTTTTTTTTAAGGGACGGGACGAGTGTGTGAAACGAGTAGACGTTTTTTTTCCGTTTTTCTTCTGGTTTTTTCTCTCTCTTCCTTATTATTTTTTTTTTTTAAATATATATATATTATATTATATATTATATTATATATATTATATATATATATTTAAGTATCGTTCGGATGCATCGTTGCGCGCGCAATCGCGAAACGAAGGGGGCGAGAAAACGTTAACGTAAAAAGGTACAACGAGGATGACGATGGGGCGAAGACAATGGCAATAACGATAACGGTGGTACCGAGCATGCAAAAGACTTGATAACAGCAAGATATCATTAACGTGTGTTCCTCTCTGTGTGTGTACGTGCGTGTATGTGTTTGTGTGCGTGCGTGTGTGTGTGTAATGCTTTAACCCTTTGCGGCGGGTCCGCTCTCGCTGTACGAAACACTTGTACCGTTCCGGTCGTAGGTCGGGTACAGCTCGACGAACGCTAAATAATCGCTAAGCGGCAATAATAACAGTAACCAAGAGAACGATAGTTATGAACAATGTCTGACTAGAGGCGAGCGCCGCTCAGAAATCACCTCGACCAGCGGGATGGTTACGCGGCGGAGCGTCATGGCCGAAAAGGGTTAAATTTCGATGTCTCTCGTAACTCTTCGATTCGTTTTCCATTCGCGAGAACGCAACCCGTGTCTATCGAAGCCTACGTGAAATTAGTAGCAGTCTGCTTCGAGATAGTTTTCGCGAGGCGTTTCAATCTTTCGCTTTGTTCCTGAATTCCTAGAGAAGTACAGGTGGTATACAGGGTGTCCCAAAAATGTTGGAGATCTTTGAAAACGGTGGTTCGGGAGGTGATTTGAAACAACTTTTTCCTTAGCGGAAATGTTGTCCGAGGCTTCCTTAAGGAGATATTAACAGAAAACCGCGGACCAATCAGAGCGCGAGGATGCCGGTGGAGCGGCCGCGGTAGCGAATGAGCGCGGACGCCTAGTCGCTCCAACGGTATACGGGCGCTCTGATTGGTCGGGGTTTTCTCTTAATATCTCCATAACGAAGCCTCGGACAACATTTTCGCTAAGGAAAAAGTTGTTCCAAATCACCTCCACTCTGTATATACAGGGTGTCCCAAAAACGTTGTAACACCTTGAAATGGATGGTTCGGGAGGTAATTTGAAACAACTTTTTCCTTAGCGAAATTGTTATACGAGGCTTCGTTGAGGAGATATAAACGAAAAACTCTGGACCAATCAGAGCGCGCGTATACCGTTGGAGCGCCCGCTGATTGGTCAATGTTTTTCGTTAATATCTCCTCAACAAAGACCCGGACAATATTTTCGTTAAGGAAAAAGTTGTTTCAAATCACCTCCCGAACCACCCTTCTCAATGACCTCCACCATTTTTTGGGACACCCTGTACAGGTGTGACGAAATCGAGCGACAGAGGGAGAGAGAAAGTGAGAGAGAAAGAGGGCGTTCGTACGCGTGCGCGGTTGAGTGCCCTATACGAGAACGAGACGAACTTTATCTAGAAAAGTATCTAGAGAAGCGTGAAATAAAAAGAAAAACATACACCATTCCGCAGCGAACGAGGTAAAAGGCGAAGTTAGAGTACGAAGTAAAGGGAGAATCTGAAAGAGTGCGACAGACATAGCGGGGACAGCGATGGTAGACGATGAGAAACGACTTTGAGGCGATGATGGAGATCCGTCGTTGTATACATATGCGTGTATCTATGTATGTATGTATATATGTATATGTGTGTGTACCGCGAAGGTATCCGCAAGAACAGCGCGTCTTTACAACTGGCAGTGTAAGGCATACAGAGTGCTTAAGACTAGAATACAGTGCAGTAAATAGGCCACTTAAAGCCTGTTCAAACTAACTCCTATATATGTTTTAACGGACCTACGAAAAAATGTGCCCGTGTAACGCGACGACGAATTACACGAGCTCCCGTGACACGAAAGAGATCTTTCTCTGCGGATGACCGATTTTATCTAACCTCTTTCTCGCTCTCGTTTAACGCTGTCTTCTTTCTGAACTTTTTTTTTCAACTTACTTTTTTTTTGTTTTTTTTTTGTTTTCAATTAATTTCGTTTTGTTACCAATGCATGGGCGAACGAATAAAAAATGGACACGTTACGATCAAACGTGGCTACTTACTTCACGGAGACTCGGTAAGCACGCGTTGGCTCTCGAAAAAAGAAAAAGAAACTGACCGCGAAGCTCGAGAGGTAAACACCAGGACCGGATCGATGCACGGGTGCCATAGGGGCCCCTGTCGGCTGAGAGTCTTCAGGGGCTAAGTAACGGCGTTTATTTGTAAATGCTCAAAAAGTAAGTACTAGAGATTGAATGGCTTCAATGTACTGTACGCGAATACGTGTAAACATAGAGAATGTCGATAAATAAAATGCACGAAGAGAAATCGAACCGGTTTCTGGTCGGGTTATTTAATCGTTAAAAAATTAATTAACGAATTAAAATTTACGAATATCGCTACTAACTAACATACATTTATATAAATACATGAAAAGAAATCGAAAAATTCTTCGCCAGTTTTTCATCCGATCACTTAATTATTAAAAAATTAACGAATTGAAATTTACGCTCCTGGCTGGCCTACGTATATATATATATATATGTACACTTTTCGTTTGTATACTCACAGTACCTGTAGCCCAGGGATACGTGCGATCGTAATCCGGCCCTGGGTAACACATGTATCGACACGTCACTCATTCCACTCCTTCCACTATGACGCGCGTTAATATCTGTGTGTGTATGCATGTATGCGTGTGTACGTGTATCTTTTTGAAATCTCTAGCGCTTCGCGCGATCGAACAGCATTGGGCAGCGGAGACGTTTCAATTCATTGACTCGACCCTACCGATGGCTTAAAGCCAGAGATGGACAAAATTTGGTATTCGTTCGCCGCTCGATATTTCGTTCTACCGATCGATCTGGATATTTTGCCCATCTCTGTTCAGAAAACACGTGCGTTCCTGGTTCGAAATCGATAAGTCCTGAGAATAATTACGGTATAGCCACGCGACAAAAAATAAAAAAACGGAATTCTTTATCGTTCTAAAAAAAAAAAAAAAAAAAAAAATACAAGGTATCTCTTTGGAAAAAATGGTTCGTTTTCACGTCTTTTATGTTTGGGGGATAGGTCGTAGCTACATATATTTATTACTAAAAGTACATGCAAGTTTTCGTACCGTGGCGTGATTACGTCTTTACTATCAGGATCTTTGTATCGATTTAAGCGTAATTAATGGCAATGTCGTGGCGTATCTGTTTTTCCTTTCTTTTTATTTTTTAAATTCCGCTTTACTTTTCGTCGTATACCACTTTCCACGTACACCTACGTTCCTTTCCATTCGTCGGATAACCCTCTCCGTTAATCCCGTTTGAATTCGCGCGACGTTACCGACAGGAACAAGAATCGGCACGGTATTCTTTCAAACGTTTCCCCGTACAGTTCTATCCATCGAACCCTTCGTTACTCCTTTCGTTCCTTTTTTTCTTCTCCATTTAAGTTTTACACGCGAAGTAAGGCTAAAAAACAATGCGCATTCGTGTTTTTTTTTGCATATTATTATTATTATTATTTTTTTTTTTTTTGTTAACTTTGTTTTCGGTAAGGCACCCCCAGGGCTGAGTATATTCACGGAAGTATTCAGCGATATAAACTAGTGACTAGATCATCCTTAAGTCACGCGAGAAAGACGGAAAGAGGGGAGCGAAAAATAGGGGAAGCGAGAGAGGAGTGTCGCGAAGTATTGTGCGAGGTAACGAGACCAGAGACGGGCAAAATTTCGATCGAATGTCAGACGATTGGTCGAGAGATGAGACGAAGGGGTAAGGATTACCCACTTTTTGTCTCTTGCGGTACGGCACTGGCGACGACTCGCGCGCCATCTGTTGCTTCCGCGAGCGGAGCCGAGAGACAGAGAGAGAGAGCACTCCCCCACTCCTCGTCTCTCGTGCGACGGGATCAATGGTGACTCGCGCGCCACTTGTTGCTTCCGCGAGCGGAGCCGAGAGACAGAGAGAGAGCACTCCCCCACTCCTCGTCTCTCGTGAGACGGGACCAATGGTGACTCGCGCGCCAGCTATTGCTTCCGCGAGCGGAGCCGAGAGACAGAGAGAGAGCACTCCCCCACTCCTCGTCTCTCGTG
>NC_071984.1:2991545-2996085 GCF_026283585.1 Hylaeus volcanicus | reverse complement strand
AGCCGAGAGACAGAGAGAGAGCACTCCCCCACTCCTCGTCTCTCGTGAGACGGGACCAATGGCGACTCGCGCGCCACCTCTCGATCCGTTCCTTTGACGAAATTTCGCGGTTCGTTAATTTTGCCTAGCTCTGTCAACGAGAAAGAAGAAGCGGAGAGGAGAGGACGATGGTTCGTAGGTGACGTACGCGATGACCCGAAACGAGTGAATATGGCAGTAAATCAGGATGACCGGTGGCAGCGACGTACAATGGGGCGAATGGATAGAGACGGGGTGGCAGAGAAACTAGGAGAAGAAGCGAGAAACCGGCAAGAAACAAACAGCACCGCGAAACGTCAGAACGCGCGTATTCGATTATTCCGGTATTCGGCGACTTCCGTCCGTTTCCCCGTTTACGCTCTTGCTTTCTCCTCCTCGACCCGACGTTCTACGCGGTGCGACTTTGAAATGAAAGGAACCACACACAGGAGGGGATGAGGGTAAAGAAAGGATGGTCGATGGCGAAATAAGAGGGGAGATAGGGGGGGTAGAGACAGACACAGACAGACAGACAGAGAGAGAGAGAGAGAGAGTGAGTGAAAAGGGGGTAGGGGGGAGGAAACAAGGGTCGAATAAGAAGAAACGTAAGTAACAACTAAATAGAGGGAAGGCAGTGGTGCGTTACTTTGGTATTTTATAATTGGTGTTTCGCACGGATCGACTGAGGTCCGCGACGATGTCTCGTGGGCAGAAGGTCATCGTCATTATTATTATTATTATTTAAATAATTAATTTCTCGTGTCTTGCGTTCTTTGCCGCGGGTCCGTCGTCTCTCCTCGATTAAACACGAGCACGACCCGAAACGAATTCGTTAATATTTTTTCGTGGCGACGTCGATTATGACGAGGACCTAAAACTCGCGTGCACGATCGTTCGCTTCGACTAGGTCGGGAAACATTAATTATTTCCCCCCCTCTCCCCCACCGTTCTCTCGTTCAGTGGATTCGAAAAGCACGTCTCCTCGAGAGGGGTCGTAAACGCGGTTCTCGTACGCGCCTGGCCACGGGAGAACGAGGACGCGGAGAATCGTGTATGCATCGTCATAGGTGATCGAGAAGTAACACACAGCGATGACCGTCGTCGACCGTCGGGACGAATCACGTCTCGTCCGTCCACGTCCCCATTCTAAACGGCGGTCTCGGTGTGACTGTGACTCGAGAGCCTCTCGACGTCTATCTCGGGTATGGTCAGCTCGTCTGGGTTGTTGTCGGCGTATTCGATGCTGCTCGTCTGCGAGAGTCGCTTGTTTAAGGACGACTGCTTTCTCAGTACCTCCGCCAAGGTAGTGCTGCTGTGCTCGCTCGTGTAGCGCGCGTCTAGGCCCTGCCGAAATGCGTTCACTACGCGGATCTGCAAACGGAAATCCTTCTGTCAGTGGTATGCCGGGATATCGAAAACTTTCCAACCACACGCCGGGGAATATACACCGTTAAGAGATCCATTTAAGGGACACTCGAGGTTGACCATCTATCCCTTTCAGGGGGGTACCTTTCAGGGCCGTCTTAACGCCATCAAGGGCCCCGGTGAGTTCAGATGACAGTCTCGAGAAAAAATTGTAAAATTTACTTCGCACACGTTCCCATCGTCGTTCCTCTATACGTTTGCTTCGGTATAATTCCGTAACGTACCTACGTTTCTATACAGGGTGTCCCAAAAATGTTGTGACACATTGAAAGAGGTGGTTTGGGAGGTGATTTGAAACAGCTTTTTCCTTAGCGAAAATGTTGTACGAGGCTTCGTTGAGGAGATATTAACGGAAAACACTGACCAATCAGAGCGCGAGTATGCCGGTGGAGCGCTCGCGGTAGCGAAGGCTACGCGCTAGGTGCTAGCGCTTCCCGACCAATCAGCGCGCGAGTATGTCGATGGAGCGCTCGCGATAGCCTATGAGCGCGGCCGCCTAGCGCGTAGCCCTTCGCTCCACCGGCATACGCGCGCTCTGATTGGTCAATGTTTTTCGTTAATATCTCCTTAACGAAGCGTCGTACAACACTTTCGTTAAGGAAAAAGTCGTTTCAAATCACCTCCCGAACCACCCTTTTTAGAGATCTCCAACATTTTTGGGACACCCTGTATACGTTTCGTAAATTTGTAACAAAGAGAGCTAACTCGAGAAATGGTCTCACTTTTATCGTGGATCAGCGGTAGAACGATCCTAGTTCATTGGGGCGACTAAGGCGCCAGTTTTGTGCTCGCGTCTGGCCACCACTGGCTGAACGAGGCCCGATCCCGATTCTTTTATACAGGGCTGTTTCTGACATCGTGGAAAATTCTTCAATGAGGAATTATTATTATGAGGAATTATTATACTTGAATTTACTATAATTAAATACGCGAAAGAATTCCTATAAAAAAGCTCTAAACATTGACAAACGTTCGACGCGTACGTCTCAATTTTCGAACAAGATGGCGGAACGTCGATGGTACGACAAAAGCTTCGTTTCTCACTGTACATTATATTCGAGAGATAAGATGGTCAACCTCTGCGAACAGATTAGGGGGACAGTCATGTAAATATATAATTATGTGTATGCATAAAGAGACAGAAAGCAGCGGCCACACGAAATTACTAGAAAAAACTAGCGGGGCTTCGTTGGCCTGCACAGCAAGGCAAATAGATAAACACAGAATTCGAGGCAGCGACATCAATGGCGCCTGCAATACTTATCGATCGTCCATCGTTACGTTCGTCTTATCAGGGATATCTATCGCGATCCCTTGGCGTTCTATTTTGTTGCATTCTTTATTCCTGAGAGGCTTGCGCCTGGTTCCGAGCGTAGTAGCGACGCCGTTGAGCCATGAGTGACGTCACAGACCGAGAGAGAAATGTAGATCGCTGTTCTCTCACTATTCCCTTAACCTTTTGACTGCGAAAACGGAATCAAATTGATTTTGAAAAAATATCACCTTATAGAGAATGGCAGGACGAAACTTTTTTGTAATTAGAGTTTATTCGCACGACGCTTAGTTACGGAAATAAAAATTGAAAAGTTAGGAGACCGTTTTCCTGAAATTCGATTACATTTACTATGATGAAAATGAAAATTACTCGTTTGTCCAACTTGAAAAAAATATCACCTTATAAAGAACAGTAAGACGAAACTTTTTTGTAAATAGAGTTTATTCGTGCGACGTTTAGTTTCGGAAATAAAAATTGGAAACTTAGAGGCCTTTTCCCCCAAAGTTCAATCAGGTACATTTTTAAATATAAATTGTTCTAACTTAATGTCATCGGAATTCTTTCGAATTTCGTTCACGTACGTAACGGGACCCTCTGACGCCTGCCAATCCACATTTCTCACAAAAAATTTGAAAGAGTTTCGCCGACATTAGTCCCAGTTACGGCGATTTATGTTTTAGAATGTAACATTGAAGTTTCTAATTTTTATCGTCGTAATTAAACGTCGAACGAATACATCGTAAATATAAAAAAGTTTCGTCTTGTCATCCTGTATGAGGATATATTTTTTGTAAATTGATTCGATGGATTTTGGAAATTTCATCCATTTGCACGGGGCGCTTAAGCTACGATCGCGACCCTGCGACAAGGCCCTCTACTCGCGCATGCGCGTTGTCTCTAGCGTCAGTGAAGTATCTAGTAGGAACGCAAGACTGGCGCCCTAGTCGCACCAAGGAACGATAGAAATAGAAAAGAATCGAATAGAATTGTTCAGATTTTGTTAGACACGCATGCGCGAGTTGAAAGTGACGCATTGGCATCACAGAGGCCCCACAGAATTCCAGCAGTCAAAGGGTTGAAACGTCCCGCAAGGCTCGACTACTTTCGATCGACTTACGTGTCAATCCCGAAACCAGAGTCCCACGCGTCTCAGGACGCGATTAATTCCACGGTCCATCGACGTCACCGCCTCGAACAATGCCTGCAATGTCACGCAACACCACATGCACCCGTTGATCGCAGGAAGTTTCGGCGCGACTTCGTTCCAGTGCTCGGCTTCCGCGGTACATCACGGAAAACCGTTCACCAGGGGCGAAGTCGCCGGACACCGTCGCGATCATCGAACTCGATGCAGCAAGCGGATATGCGAGGCTCCTCGCATTCCTCGAGTATTGCTTTGCTAAGCGCAGTTTTCGAATCTGGCCACGCTGAATACCCCCATCAAGGGAATCCTGATTTGTCTTCGAAAAAAAAAAAGAAGAAAAAAAAACCCCAGAAAATAAAAGTGAATATTTTGCGCCTCTTACACGACCAATCAAGCCATAAATACCTTTTGCAACGAGCTTGTCGCTGCTGCTGCCCGAGGCGCCGCCAGAGTCGGCCTCATTCCAAAGGATTCGTATTCGAATACAGACTTATCAGAACAAATTTTCTTTCGATCGAGTCTACGTAGGACGCGACGATCGGATCACCGCGATTCTTTATTACCGACTGCTCGTCGCGAAGAAAGTCGTATTCGAATATACAGGGTGTCCCAAAAATGTTGTAACACCTTGAAAGGGATGGTTCAGGGGGTGATTTGAAACAACTTTTTCCTTAGCG
>NC_071984.1:2990126-2991535 GCF_026283585.1 Hylaeus volcanicus | reverse complement strand
TGTTTTCCGTTAATATCTCCACAACGAAGCCTCGGAGAACATTTCCGTTAAGGAAAAAGTTGTTTCAAATCATCTCCCGAATCACCCCTTTCAAGGTGTTACAACATTTTTGGGACACCCTGTATTTATTGGAAATAAAAGCCTGACTCCGCGCACCCAGCGATCGGAAGCTATATTCGGGATACAAAATGGCCGTTCGAGATCGTCCAATGTGGTTCTCGAACGACCGTTTAATTTCGTCCCGACGATAGCAGGCGGCGTCCATGCCGGGAAATACAGGACTATAAACAGTCCGCGCATATACACTTGCATCGGACGGTGAACTGTAATACAGCGTGACAGATTGCGGGCTGCGAACTGGCATGCAATTGGCGAAATCACGTACTCGACGAACATTGCTATCGATCAGCCAAGATTGAACCCGGACGGAAAAAGAAAATCTCACCCCCGCGGAAAAAAAAAGAAGAAAAACACCAGCGAGAAGTAGGTTTTCGTTTTCGTTTCTCGCCACGTGTGCGTGTTTGTACATATACGGTTTCGTATGCATCGATAGGTATCGGATCTCTTTTTCTTTTTTTTTTTTTTTTGCTTCCTTCCTTTCTTGCATTTTCATGGATGTGGCAGGAAAATGTGTCGCGACGTAATCGTTCGTACATTTTACTCTCGGCGTACGGTTTCGAACGGTTTTGACAGAAAACAAAGAGGGAATACTTACACGATGCGTCGGTGGAGAGGTCTCCTAACCAGGCTGTGACGGTCAGACTCTTTAACCTGGCCGAATATCCGGTTTTCGCTAAAATTTCCGTCGGTCTGGTACTTAAAACATGCACGCTACGCCGCGCGATGCGTTCTGCTGATCAACAAAACACTCCCGAATCGTAGGGGGGGGGTGGGGGTGGCGGCGGCGGAGGGATGGACCGGGGCGGTCCTCCCTTTTTACTCGTTTTATTCATTTTCGAGCAGCTCAGAAGTCGACGCGCGAATTTTTCGCACGACGAACGACACGTTTGCCCGGTATCAACAATCACGGAAGTCGGACGTTTGCGAGCACCGTACCGGAATCGAATGCGACCAGGAATCGGCACGTTGCCCGCGGAACAACCACTTTCCCCCACTTTCACCCTAAGGAATAGCGGAGGGAGACCTGGGTATAGAGTGGGGAGTAGGAGAGACGAAGATAGAGCGATTCGTGACGTCACGCTTGATGTCGAGTCGCGTGGAGCGCTGGCGCGTAGGAGAGACGAGGATAGAGCGATGCATGACGTCACGCTTGACGCGGAGTCGCGCGAGGGTAGGAGAGACAAAGATAGAGCGGTTTACGACGTCACGCTTGACCCAACGCTATGGTGAGTAGGAGAGACAAGGATAGAGCGATGCATGACGTCACGCTTGATGTCGAATCACGTGGA